>NW_015387905.1:50724-107587 GCF_001527695.2 Protobothrops mucrosquamatus | reverse complement strand
AATGAAACTCTGGCTGAATCTGGATGTTCTGCTTCGGATACCACGAAGCCTCCTCCCAGAAGGTAACAAGGAAAACAGGTCGTGAAGAGGATGTGTAGTGTCCCAGATAATCTTACGGACCCTGCTCAAGCAGCGCTTCTGTGCTATGTCCTGGATGGGAGGGAGGGAACTGCCAATGATCTTTTCGGCCATTCTCACCTCTCTCTGCACCGCCTTCCTGTCTGAAGCAGTGATGCTTCCAAACCAGACTGTGATGCTGTATGACAGGATGCTCTCGATTGTCCCCCTGTAGAAAGTGGTCAGGACAGGGGAAGGAAGATGTGCTTTTCTCATGCGGCGCAGAAAATGCAGGTGCTGCTGTGCCCGCTTCACCAGTTTCTCACTGTTGAGCGAGGTATGTGTAATTCCCATACCATTGGCAGTGGTATGGGAATTACACATGGCAAAAACAAGAGATTCTTCTTCCTAGGGTCATTAAAGGAAAGTCATTTTGAAGCTTAAATAGCTAGAAATCTTTGAGAATGATTAAACCATGGAGGGAGAGCTGCTCGTGATATGCTTTTCAAAACATTGCACTAATCTGAATTGGTCTCTCCACACGTCATCCTTAGTGAAGCGTGCAAACCAGCATTTGCATTTCCTGCATCAGATGAGGAGAGCACATCTTTCTCCTTCTGTCCTGGCCACATTTTACAGAGGCACGATTGAGAGCATTTTAACAAACTGCATCAATGTCTGGTTTGGTGGCAGCAGTGCCTCAGTCCATACAGAGAATGGTTAGGACAGCCGAGAAGATCATAGGAAGCTCGCTTCCTGGTATTCAGGATGCTGCTTATAAACCCATGTGCTTAGAGCTCAAAGCATTATTAGAGACGGGTGGGATTCAGCCAGTTCGTACCACTTCGGCAGAACCGGTAGCTAATTTTTTGTTGCCCAGGCCCAGAATGGACTTCCGGAAGGGGCATCCACACAGAGAACTGGTTGTTCACATATTTGAATCCAGTTTACGGTCTGTTTCTGTTGCTCCCCTCTGGGAGGAGATTTTGAAGTATTTCTAGCAGGACTACCCGATTCTGTAATAGCTTTGTTCCCTATGCCATCCGCCTGGTAAACTCACAAGATTCGTTTTTCTCGCCATGTACATGTATACATAACCCGAACTAGACTGTGTTGTTTCTCTGTGTCATATAATGTATGTGGGTATATGCATATTTATTTTATTTATTTATTTATTTATGTCATATTTATGTGGTGTATATCAGAGGTGGTGACCCTTTGAGAGCTGTATGCAATGAAATTTCATTTTAATGTATGCCGATTAGCGTACATTCAAAGTGACAATAAAAATTATTATTCTATTCTGTTATTCTATTCTAATGCAACAGAGTTGTGAGAAGAAGCTTCTGGCCAAATGCTTGGGGGGAAAAAAAACTCTGATTGCTGGGAGATTTCCTTAGAAAGGGCATTTCCATGCAGAGTGGGTGTTCTGCTGCAGCTGCCTACTGTATTTGATACAACCGTAATAATGGGTATAAAGTTCAAGTGTAGGGACATGGGAAATCACATATCTCATGGGAGTCCATCTATAAATATTTAATCATTCATCCTTATTTAATACACAATCTTCTATCACTCATTGTCTATTAACTGGAAGAAACTCAAAAGTAAATAAAAGTAGTCCTCAAGTTACAATGGTAATCGGGACCGGAATTTCCATTGCTAAGCAATGTGGTCATAGGTTTGTGACCATATCACTCAGCCACAGCAATCCTGGCACTCTCTGTTGCCATTGTTAACCAAATCCTTCCAGTTGTTAGGTAAGGACCCACTCCCAGCTTGCTCTCTCACAGCCCTAAGCCTTGGTAAGTGAAGGGATTGCCTCCTCTTCAACTCCCCCCTCCATCAACCTCCCCAATGGTATCCTTTGGGCTGGCTTGCACTCCACTGCCTCTTCCAGCCTGGTCACTCTGCACTCTGCTGGCCCTGCCATTGTACCAGCCTTGCCACCTTATGCTTGCTGGCCCTGTGGGCCCTGCTGCTCACAGCTGTCTTTAACCTCTATCTGCCTCTGCTGACGAATTGCACCTGGTCTGAGCCTAGGCAAGGCAATTGCTGGCTGTGCTGGGCCTTCTTCCTGAGACTGAGCCTGCCATTCTCCAAATCACACTGGCTGTCCTCAGGATGCTTCAGAAAGGCCTCAGAAACTTTCTAAAGACTTTCCAAAGCAGTGCGAGAATGGCCCATACTCTTTGGAGAATGGCGGGTGTGGCCTTCTCACAAGGTTTCAGAAGCCTCAGAAGTCTTCCAAAGCTTCACGAGAATGGAAAAACTGTGCAAGCAGCCTTGAGAAGAAGGCCTGGCATGGCAGCAGCTGACTTGCATACGGCCAAGCCAGGCGTGCCTCTTAAAGAGCAGGAGAAATACAGCGAAGGTCAGCTAAGGCTGGCAGGGACAGCAAGAGAAGGCGCGAGGGTGGCAGGGCTGGCAGAGTTGCATGGCCAGTGGGACGCAGGGTGATGGTGGCCACTGGGCTTTGCACTGTGCCAATGTGGTGGCACTTCTTGGTGGCACCAGCAGCACCAGGGATGAAGTAGAGGAGCTGGGGATGGTGGCAGCCAGCTGAGATTGCCAAAGGCCTGGGCCACTACTTCAGATTCATCACCCCCATGGTGCCAAGGAAGACAACTATGCAAGAGCCAAAAGGGCAGAATTGTGGTTGATGGAGTGGGGAGATAGGCGGGTGTGGAGAAAATGAAGCACCCCTCCAGTTATAATTGAGGATGAATGCCAAGCATCTGATTTTGGTCATCTGACTGTGAGGGTACTGTAATGGCCATAATTTTTGGACCAGGCATAAGTACCATTTATTCAGCACTACTGTAACCTTGAATGGTCACTGAACAAATGTTATAACTCGAGGAGTGCCTGTAATCCAAAAGACAGACTCTTCCTTTCTGTTTTGCAAATCTCTTTACTCATGACATAGGACGTTAGCATGCCAAATCAGGATAGTCATGTTTTACCTTTCATGGTGTTATTCACCATCTTAATGAAATTCACCTATTAATTGTTTTAGGGTAACATGCTATTGTTATAGTTACCTTCATTCTCATTGTTGCCTCTGAGATACAATTTCAATATACATTGAGAGTGCAACATTATATTAGTTTTTTATGTTACTTCTCCCTTGCTGACTACCTCTGTCTCTTTTTAGGACCAAATGGAAGGCAGATTTAGGATTATCATATTTTATATCTACTTTGCACTGATCCTTATTGAATTTATTCTTTCGTGTTTCAACGAAAAGCCTCCCTTCTTCTCTCCTGTGAATTTAGACCCGGTAAGTAAATTTTTGTTATTCTCACTAGATTTTCATGAATGCTGAATAGTTGGTTTGTTCTGGGCCTTCTTTAGCCTGCCATTCTCCATATCGCATGGGATGTTCTCATCATGCTTCAGAAGGCCAGTTTTGTTTTCCTGAGGTGCTCATCAAAACCCATTTTCTCTCCCAACTTTGTATGGGTTGCATCTTACACTAATTTGGGAGACGGCAGCCTATGATCCTGGCTGCACTTCTTGCTTTTGAAACCTTAATTTTGTAGCTGCTGGATTTGCTATAAAACTTAGCGCCACGGTTTCCTGCTGTTTTTAAGTGAAAAATATATGATGACTGTGCTGTGTAAATTCTAGAATAGATTAAAACGCATTTATAAAAACAAAGAACCACTACCAAATGTCCTCCAAATAGAAGAGAGGAAAAAACAGAGCATGACAGGGTTTCCATGAATTTTATGTTCTCCCCTGCTGTAAGTCATTGCCTGATAATGTGACTTCATTCTCTGTTCTTCAAAACTGTGAAATGAAGCCTCTGGCTGCCAAAAGATCACACGCCTGGTTGCAGTTTATTGCTCTGTTTCTAGCCAGTATTAGAGTGAAGTTTGCCTCTCAGCAATCACTAATGAGAAGCCCCATATAATAAAACTCACAACTTTTATTGTCCTTTGACTATCAATAACCAACCATTGACCATTCAGATGCAAGAAAGGAATGAGGAGGGAGGCCAGAACTAGCTGACAGCTCATTCTGAAGACAGAAGGCAGGTTGTAGAGATTGACTATCTTCATTTTTATGAGCTTTCTGTGAAGATAGGGTCTGCATCTAATTAAAGATGGATTAATTTCGCTGCAATGCTCCTTGCCCAAAAAAGAAAAAAAAAGAAAAACAGGGAAACTGAAGTAGGAGTTTGCATGGTTGACCTAGCAGTGAGCATGTTAAGTTTCTGCAGAAAGGATAATTAGCAAAAAAAAAGGTAAATGGAAGAGCATCTGTGCAGTTTGTTTGCAGAAATCTTATCCTTGTTTAATGAGATTTACTTCAAACCATATAAAATCCCCAGGGCAGAATGTTGACTTGGAGAACAAAGAGCTAATCCATTTTGGTTCAAGAGGACTTCTACTCACCCATGAGGAATTTCCTTTCCCTTTCTCCGTATTATATGTTTTTACATTTTTCCCCAAGGGATTTTCCATTTCTTGGGAGCAGGTTTTGAAAGCACAGGGACTCACAGAGGACAGAGAATCCGATCCATCCTCAGGGTCCATTTGCTGGTAGTTAGACTTCATGAGATATAATTTAGAAAGCAGCAATAGTCTAGTATATTTTATAGCTCCCCTTTGAATTGTGTATGGGTGTGGAAAATATTGGGCTAATCAAACCTTATTTGCATATTCCCTAAAAAGCCATGCAAGGACTAAGAGCAGAATGTTTTATTTTACTTTGTACCTCCTGGCCCTAATAAAGTCTTCTGGAAGCTGGTCAGAGAATTTCCTTATCCTCAGATACAAGACTCTTCTGGGTTTCCTAAGACAGGCATACCGGTAATAGAACTAGACTCTTTGTTTTGGGTGGTTGTTAGTAGAAGTTGTGACTTGGAATCCAACCACTGCACTGAACCACTGCTCAGGGATTCTGGGGGAGGGAACCAGAAGTTGGAGATGAACCCTTCATTTCATACATAGATTCTCTTCATACATATTTACATTCAACTTATTTTGAAGGTGTAATGTGATCTTTCACTGCAATTTTAGCTAAAAAAAATAACTTTTTGTTTGTTTTGCTCTTAATGTCTCCAAAATTGTTCATAGAATCCCTGTCCAGAATTAAATTCTGGTTTTCTTTCAAGGATAACATTTTGGTGGTTCACAAGGTAAGCATGGTTTTTCACATTTTATTGTGCTCCTTTGATATTACTGGAGAAGAGCCAGTTGAAAAGCTGTCCTTTGTGTTCTTGGTGATTCAGCTACCTTCCTATACAGAAGTACCATTTTGCATGCCATTCATTTACAGTTCATGCCCTTTCCTCTTTTGCTAGAAGTTATATGTTGGTAGGGTAGAGGTGGGAGGCAGTTTAGTGTAGTGGCCAATGCACCAGGCTGAAAGCCAGGATTGTGTGAGTTCTAGTTCTGCCTTAGGCACGAAGCCAGCTAGGTGACCTTGAACCAGTCCCTCTCAGCCCTAGGGGAAAAAAAGGCAAGGACAAACCACTTCTGAAAAACCTTACCAAGAAACCTGCAGGGATTTATCCAGGCAGTCACCAGGAGTCAACCACCAAGCACTTCACCCTCCCCCCTCCAAAAAAACCCCAGCTAGTGATAGAAATTTAGATTATAATTGTAGGCATGCTTACTTGGAATGAAGTTCCACTGAAATAAATAGGATTAATTGTCAGGCTAACACGGATGAGATTACATTTTTATTAATAATTTGACAGTCAAAGAAGATTGCTTTTTCAGAACTGTAAAACTGTAAATTATAAGTTTAGGCGCAATGAGTTCCAATCTCACATATTCCAATGAATTGAAATGTAAGAATACTGAGTTTTACCACAAAGAACTCCCACTGCAATGGAATGAAAGTTCAGGTTGTATTTCCTGTTGGAATCACGTTTTATAGAGCTTTTAAATTATTTTTAATATGCCACTAGAAGGAAACATAAATCTTGTATAAAATGATGAATCACATCTCTGTTAATCTTTCTCTCCAAAAAAATATTTTAAAGACCCAATTATTTGCCTGGTGACTTTCAGCCAGCCAGTGTTTCTTTACCTGGCATATCTCACAACTCTGGTATGAAGGTGGGAGAAATTCTGTGCCTGGTCTCTTTGGCTTCTTTAGGGAAAGGAATGGTAATGAATATAACAGTCTGTATTTGTGTTTGTGTGATTTGCTGCACTAGCATGAGGCTAAAACAAAAGATCAAATGGGTTATTTAAAGCCAACAATATTAAAACTGGCAACCTTTAAACCAGTTCTTCAGTTTCAAACACAAAGGTGCAACCTGGATTTCTATTACTTTGCTATAGAACCTCTGATTAAAGAAAAATCAAATACATTCACTCTTTTTGCAATCAGCTGCATTGCTATGGGAGGAGAAGAGGAGAAGAGGGAGTAAAACCAACAGTAATATAAACATTAGTCCTATTCTCAGTGCTTTTTTTGTTTTTAAAAAAAAAAAGGTGCCGGAACTCACACACGTCATACAACCCGCCTTGCCTACCCTACAAGGTTCCATCCAAAAAAGGTGCCGGAACTCCGTTCTGGGCGTTCTATGAGAAAAAAAGCCCTGCCTATTTTTATTTCCATGGTGGATGGGAGAGAGGGATTAAGAGACCGGAGAATTTGCAGTCAAGATTAGTCACTACCTTTAGATTAGTCTTAAAAGCCCTCTAAAAGGCCCTAACTTATAAAAAATTACATACACAAACACACTAAAAGAAAAAAGCAGCCGCATCACCTGCAGAGTTCATATAGCACATGGGCCTTCTCATTATAGTACTGTGTACACAGAGACAAGTAGGATAACATTCGAAGGCATCTCTGTGAGCCATGCAAGAGATAAACCGCTTTAGCATTTTGAAGAGAGGAGCTTTGCTCTTGTTAATGTGCATCGTGGAATAGTTCTTTTAAATGCTTTGCCTGCTCTGTAGGTTGCCCTTGGAGTAGTGGAGAGAGAAATTAAGATAAATGCCTGCTGTCAGTGGAGGTATTTGCCCATTTAATGTACAAAAAGGTTGTTTGCCCAGACTGACTCAGAGTTATTAATGTGCTTTTGTTACTGTTGTCTAGTTTGGTAATACAAGGCTATAAGAAGCCTCTTGAAGACAAAGATTTATGGTCTCTGAATGCGGATGATAAATCTGAAGTGATCGTCCAGAAGCTTCAGAAAGAGTGGGATAAACAAAAACAACGTGGGAAATTGTAAGTTGGCTTTGTTTTTGTTTTTTGTTTTTTAAAAAAAAGTCTTTCTGTACTTCTGCTTTTAATGAATAAAATGCAGGGCATTTGTATATGGTAGCCTAAGCCACCTGTCACCATGTGGCTCCCAACGTGCTGTGGGTTGACAGCAGGATTGGACTGCTGCTCAGTTCATACTAGGGCCAGTGCAGGTTATTCCCCTGCTTTTGGTCCTTCCCATCTATGCAGGGAAATTGAGCATTGTTAGATGGTAATGGAATGCGCAAGCCTCCCTGGGCCTGCCTTTTCCATTAAGGGTTTGGTCCCATCTCACTAGTCCCCAGTGTTTGCTTTCTTTCGTGGATACCCTCCCCCACCTTCCTGCATTTGCCCATCTTAACTTTATGCACTCCCCTTATTTACCCTTTTTATTTCATTTTTTTATTTTTTTTTTAATGGCTCGTTCCATTGAAGAAACTATTATTATACTTCCTGGAGTGTTTGCTCTTTTCAATTTCCTCAGAGGTAGCAGTTCTGCATTGTGGAATTTGATACAGTTTGATAGAAGAATGTCTTTATAAACCGCAGAGCTAAGGGAGAAATACTGTGCACAGCATAAGGACTCCTTGAAAGAGCAGATCGTACGCCACAATAATCCATATATTTTAAAGTACAGACTCTGAATCCTGAAAGTATTGTGCACATTAATTTACTAGATATATTTGCTTTTCTGCATAATTTAGATCACTTTTCCTATTTGTAGGAGATGCAAAGAATTACATACTTTTAAAAAATGACTTCTAGAACTTCTTATCCAACTGCATTATACTTTATCAGATTTTATCTTGTATTAAAGATTTTATCTTCTACAAACTCTCGTACTTTTACTTTGTGTGGCAAATTGGAGAGAAAATGGATTTTCTCAGCAAAATCATTGAAACAGAACTATTCATAGAATGGTTTGAGGATGCCAAATGCAATTCTGCATTGAGCTAAATTATGCATGCTGGTTAAGGAATGTTGAAGGGTCCACATATCTTAAAGTTACCGAGTTAAAGTTACCAAGTATGAAAAACACTGAGCTAAATGAACAAAATCTGGATTTTCAAGCTGGGTTTTCTTTTGTTTTTACATTTATGAAAGTTTGGGAGGATTTAAGGGTCAAAATAGGTGCCTTATACCTATGCAAAGTACCATTTCATCCCTTACATTTCTGCCAATGTAATCCTAAAAGGTGACTCTCATGATAATTGTGGCCATGCCCTTCGTTGATAGTCGCCAGGCTGAATTATCCCCCAGCCCTGCAATCTGTAAAAGCATCTTAACATCACATCTTGTCAAAAAGAAAGTTAGAAAATCAGGGAATTATCATCTAAATTTCCACAGAGATGGGAACTTTCTCCACTGTAAGAGATCACACTTGAAAACAAACTTTTTTCAGCCTCTAGGGGACTAAAGAGGTGTGATGCCATCACCAGAGGAGCAGCCTTAGAATTTTTGCTTCTTTTGAAGAAGTTTCAAAAGATGGCACTAAAATCTGTGCATTAAGGTTACTAGGTACACAAAATACCTATTTTATTTTTATCAAGAAAATTAAAAAAAATGCCATATAAACTCCTGATTTGCAGCTAAATTTTAAGAGAATTACCATGGGGCTATAATGCTTAATGAAGAAGGAGGATGAGACTGCAGCTTGTCTAGTTAGCACCTGGAACTGTCACTGCATAACCTTTGAAAAGTTATTTCAGTATAGCAAATACAAAAAACAAGGATACAGTTGGTACTGAGATTGAGGCTTCTGGATTGGTTGGATATGGAATAGATAACGGGCTGGTTTTCTTTACCTTATCACCAGAATAAGAGGAAATTTTTCAGGATTTTTTCTGTCAAATTTTCTTTTCTTTTCTTTTCAATATTCAACTTTTCTGACCTTCTCCAAGAGATTGACATTTTAGAATCCAAGCCTATGCTATGCTTTTGCCTGTCCACTTTATTGATGGGGTAAAAAAAATAACACCAAAGGTAAATTCTGTGCTTATCAAGATGAAACAAAGGCTTTGAGGAATAGAAGCCACTATCTGCATGAATGTTGCAAAGAGGTTGCAAGAGAAATGACTTTTTCTGTTTCCAAAAAGAAAGACAGTGTTTGGCAAGCATACACACCAAGTCTGAGAATAAAATGGCCTATCTGTGAACGCTAGTAATGCAGCAAATCTTCACAGCCAATGTCTCACCTGATGCCATAAAAATGAATGTGCTTTGCTTTAAAAATGCCATGAGACTTCTGAAGGTATAAAATTTGAGCTAGTCAGATTTATTTTATGGCATTTTGCAGTGATAATTTCACAAAACAGAAACTCTTTTGCCAAGTTTTTCCCAAGCACACCTCTTCCAGTAACACTGGAATAACATTATTAAAGTGAAACTGTTTTGAACACAATCAATTGGGGGGGTTTTTTTGGTTTTTTTTAGGAGCAAACACCTTTTCATTTCTGGACAGTAAAAGTGTGGCTCCTGTTGTGCCATAGTAATGTTGTTGTTATTACAGCTGTTCCAAAGCTACATTTGCACACTGCTTGTCCTGCTGTTCAAGTTTCTTATTTGTAACAGGTGTCTTCTTTTCAAGTGAGTGAAATAATGTGTTTCTTTGTCTTAGGAAACACGACGTATCCTATACAAAGGACTCTAACCAGGAGATGAATCACGTGGATGAAAGTCCAGGAGAAACAGAACTCATGTTAAATATTCCCACTAAGCAGAAAAAGCCTTCCTTTCTCAAGGCCTTACTCAGATCTTTTGGCCCTTATTTTTTAATTGGCTCCTTCTTCAAAGTGATCCAAGATCTGTTGTCTTTTGTCAATCCCCAGTTGTTAAGGTGAGCTCCATTTTCAACCTTAGTTCTCCCGGGCAAGAGAATTTCCACACTCTTTTTAGATTATACATTAGTACAGCGTTCTGCAGTTATTTGGGAAATCTGGGAACATGATCCCTCAGACATGGGGGGAAGGAGGCCAAATTGGAGAAGATTACTTGTGAATAAAAATGATGGATTGAATGGAATATATGGAGGTTTCCCCTCTAGGCCTGCTAATAACATCAGTAGATGACATAATATTCCTCTTGTCCCATGTTTCTAATTCACAGTTAGACTTGCTCAGATTCAAAACGCATTTTCTAAGGGGAAATCAATTCTGCTTAGAATTGTTTTTCAGATTCCCAAGTGTAAGTTGTCAAGTGTAAAACTTACAGATGTGCATACTTTGCTGCAGGTGCTATATTACGAAGCTGTAATTTGCTTCAGTTCTCAGCATCTGCACCCTCCATATTAGTCCAATGAAATATACTTTTGCTATTTTCATACACTGAGATGGACAATCTGTGGCCCTTCAAGTATTGCCACACTGCAGATTTCTGCAACTCTCGTCAGCACAGCAGAGAAGTGAGGGATTTTGAAAATTGAATATTTGCCAATTGAACAATATTTCAAGGATCATAGCTTTGCCTATCTCTGCTTCATAAATGCATGCCTTTTTCACTTTAAACATTTTAATGGAAAACAAATGCAACATTACAAAATAACTAAAGTGTTTGAGGTTATATTTGGCCATAATTTAGACCCATGAATAAAGCTTGACTCTCTCACAGAGGGATAGTTTGGGGGCTACTCTACCAACGGCCTAAAAGGAAGTGGTGTTTTGCTGTGCCCCATTAATCTTTTTATTTTCTCCTCCCTGTGTTGTCTGTTTATTTCAATCTTCTTTTTAAACAGCATGTTAATTAGCTTTGTGAAGAATAAAGATGCTCCCTTGTGGTGGGGATACCTGATTGCGGCATTGATGTTTTTCTGTGCTGTGCTGCAGACAATAATCCTTCACCACCATTTCCAGTACTGCTTCATTACTGGAATGAGGCTGAGAACTGGCATCATAGGGATGATCTACAGAAAGGTAAGAGCAAGTGTGTATCCTAGCATACCATGAAAAAACACAGACAGCCTAGAGCCCAGAGACCTTTGGGTTGTGTTTTCTCTCCAAGTAAGAAAGAGTACACTAGAACTATTGGCTGTAGATCAAATATTTATCTCTGTGTGTCTATATGCTCTCGCAGAGTCTGAAGTGGTTTAATATTTAGTTGATTTTCTTGCTGTATGTACAGTCAACAAATGGCAAATGAGTGTTGGATAACACTCTCAACAGACTATTGCTGCTTTTTGATAAATTAATAAGTCAGCCCTAGAGCTAGTTTGCCAAATTAGAGCAATTTTTGGATTTTTAAAGTGTGTGTGTGATATTCAGCCATCTATTACTGCAGCTCTGTTCTGTTTCAAAATGCTCTTCCATCTACCAGCTGCTGCTTAGTACAGAAAAGTATCAAGTAAGGAAGAGCTAATTATGTTATTAATGTTAGCTATTCTTTGGCCTGATATTAATTGCAAATAATTTAAAGATCCATTGTTCACCAAATGCTGATACATCAAAATCTGCAAATGGTATGCGCCATTATAAAAAGTAATGGAAATAATTAGATTAGGCAGAACAAAGTTTATAATAATAAAATTGTTTATAAAATGTGTTTTGAACAATAGTGACAAAGTAGTCCTCTCCCCAAAAAGGTTTATAATCTTCTGTTCTAGGCATGAAAAAAGAAGAAAATTGGAGATGAGTCCCAAGATGCATTCAGTTTAATTACATAAATTCAGTCTTAATTTCAATGGGAAATGGCTTTGTAAGATTGGCCTTGGAAAAGGCTTTGAGGCAAGTTTTTTGAAGGAAAAACTTTTCTTCAAGTTGTAGAATAAAAAGAAAAGGAGATATTTGCAGAGGTTTTAGCAGAGAGTAGAAGGTTTTGTATAGCCAAGCATAGAAAATTGAAAAACTCTCCATGCTTTGCAGGTATAGATTGAATCTGGGAGCAGAGAGCTATAAATGCACCAACCTTGGCATGCAGGACAAGGCCAGGAAGACTTTAAAACTAAAGACAAACCATTTTGTGCAGGATTTATATAGAGACAAGCTAGTAGTACTATAGCTTACCCAGGTAGAATGATGAGATGAATAACTTAGGCAGCAAGATTCTGGATAGAGATGGATGGACAATAGGGAGTGAGTGCCTCAGGTGCAACCAAAAGGAAAACTAAATATAAGATGATATATGAGGCTATTTTGCTTCTGCCATTTCTAATTCTAAACACTCTGGTCTGGTCTGCTCCATGGTTTAGTACAGTGTTTCTCTACCTTAGCAGCTTGAAGCCAGCTTTGCTGGATTAGGATCTCTGGGAGTTGGAAGTCCACACATCTTTTAAGTTATTTTGAAATGCATTCCATGCCTACATGAATTTCTCCTGATGTAGCATATTCTCTGTTACTCAAGATTCCTTAATCTATCTCTCAACTGTGGTCTCTGAACTAGTGACATCACTTCAGTAAAGGGGACAACTCCAGAACTCTGTTCTCTCTTGATTTCCTTGATTTTGACATGCTCCTTGACTTATCTTTTCATCTTCTTGATCTAATTATCTTGTTTTGATTGACTGGTATTCTAAAAGCAATCCAGCCAGGCTGCTTTTCTATAACCTCCTGATAAAAGGCTTATGGTGGACCCTCACTTCAGGTCAGATGGAAGTAATGCCTAACACAACACTACTACTGGATGGGCACACAACAGAATCATGACCCAAAGATGGGGGTCTTGCCAGTCATTGGTTGCACTCTTTTCCATCGCCATATCCATGTGCCAGCATCATAGCATGGTGGTATATAAACCTATATGCCTTTGATAGTTTCAGTCAGATAATTAGAGCAATTTAACCATGTTCGTTATTGTTTTACATTATTTTTTTGCATATTATCAATATTGCTGTTGATGCTGCTTTTGAACTATGCTTCCAACTGCTAACTTTACCACCTGATTTCCATGTTTGTAAGATACCAAATCATTTGCAAGGTTAGGATGTGCATGTCTTCCCAATGATTAACACTGTATAATGCATCCATTGTTTGAGGTGAAGGAAATTTTCCTTGCATATTAATATAACTTTTTTAAAAAATATAATTTTTATTGATAAATTTTTGACAAGATGAAAACAATACAAATATTAGAAAAGAAACAAGGAAAATGAGAAGGGAAAGGAGGAAGGAAAAGGAAAAAGAAAAGGAAAAGAAAAGGGAAATGGAAAGGGAAGGGAAGGGACTTCTGATCTTCTTCACAGCAGTTATAAATGCATTTATACTTTACCCTTTCTTTCTAAGGTTACATCATAATTTCCTTCTTTTCATAAAAGCTACTCTTTCTAATCTTCAAACTCATAAATCACTAGTTAATTTTTCTCTTTTTTCAACAAAAAGACCATAAGGGGTTTCCAATCACTGATAAGTGTAGTTGTTGATCTTTCTTTAATCTAATAAATTAATTTTGCCATCTCTGCTATTTCTGTCAACTTTAGTAACTATTCCTTCATTGTAGGTGTTTCAGAATCTTTCCATTTTTGTGCAGAAAATAGTCTCGTAATCAGTAACCAGTAATCATGATAAAAGTGGCTCTTTTCTAATTGGTTTCCATTAATCCCAGCAAGAAAAAATTCTGCTGATCTTTAGAATTCTTTGCTTCTGTACTCAGAAATTTCTGGCTTTTTTTATAAGTCCACCCAGCATGATAAAATAACCCTTGATCTTGTCCATATTTCCAGGATAAATTTGAACAACTTTTATAAATTCTAAACGATTTTTCTGGAGTCATATACTAGCACAGGGGTGGGCAACCTTAGCTCTTTTATGACTCGTGGACTTCAACTCCCAGAATTCCTGAGCCAGCATGGCTCAGCTTGGAAACCTCTCCCTTTCCCCTCAGCGTGGCTGGCTCAGGAATTCTGGGAGTTGAAGTCCGTGAGTCATAAAAGAGCCAAGGTTGCCTACCCCTGTGCTAGCAGAACATCATTTTTTTAAAAAAGTCTTTTAAATTATAACATCATGTAAATTTCAATCTTTTACTCACGTATTTTCCTACTGTATATTTTCCCACTCTTCATCAGCACATTATGTCCAAAATTCTTAGCCCATTTTATTATAGTCTTGTTCTTCTTTCACTAGATTTCAGTAACAGTCAACTTCAAATTCCGTCTTCTGATGCTCAATTCTAAATTGCCTGTTATCTTACCGTAAATCTTTTCCTTAATTGTGCATACAAAAACCATTTAAAACTAAATCCCTCTGCAACCAGTTGTTCTTTTGATTTCATCTTATATTCTCAATGTTCTTGCTCTAACAATTCTTGATAAGCTAACTTTTTCTTTACCTACTGTTTCTTTCCTATAAAATGCTTTTATCTATTCTATCTATTTCAAATTGTATATCTGCAAGTTAAATAAAACTTTGGCAATTGAAAATCACTCTTAAACAACTAGTCAGCCCCTCATGAATAAGTGAGCAATGCATGTTTGTAATGAGATTTGACATCAGCACATATTCTAAACTACATTTATACTGTATATGCATGAAGTTCTTAGTAGCCTTGCCACAGCTGCTTCTGAAAACTTCATAAATGATTCTCCTTTGAGTAAAACCATTTTATTATACAGATTTTTGCATGTTTCCCCTTCATTTATTCAGAGGTTTTGCATCTCCCCCATTCAATTATTCATGTTTGCATGTTCCCCAAGCTATTTGTATAACTAAGACCGTATTTTAGATAAGTGGGCTTATGTTTGTATATACAAATGAATGACTAATGCAGGAGAGAAGCTGTTTTTTTCATGATTATTCTAGAGAACGCTGCCAGATAGTTCTTAAGTCATAATACTGGCTAGAGTGAAAGGGCTTAAGTTTATGCATTCAGATGAATAACTGATGTGGGAGAGAATCTTTACTGTGAACAACATTTTCCAAGTAGCTATAAGCCGCAGATCAGTGGACATTGGATGTATTTGGAATATCATATTTTAGGGACCAATAAGTAGAGTGATCATTATTTTATAATTTCTTTATTTTTACTTATTTTATATCTGCCTTTATTATTTTTATAAATAATTCAAGACAGCAAACATATCTAATATTGCTTGCTCCTCCTATTCACCCCACAACAATACAATGTGAGGTGGATTGGGCTGTAAGAGAGTGACTGGCCCAAGGTCACCAAGCTGGCTTTCATGGCTAAGGCAGGTCTAGAACTCACAGTCTCCCAGTTTCTAGCCTGGTACCTTAACCCACTAGACCAAATGGCTCCCTTATTGTGAAAGTCATTATATTACCCACCAATAAGAAAATGATACATTTCAAACATTATCACTATTAGATTTATATCTTTTTTTTTTTGTCAGATGCTCAAGGCAGCATATATGTCATTGCCTGTTGCAATTTTACTGCCTAATTCCATCCTGGGAAATAATTTGAACTGAGTGAGAGATGACCAAACCAAAGACACTCAATGAGCTTTAATAGCTAAAGGCAGATTGAGCCGAAATTTCTCCATCCTAATCCAGTATCTTCAATGCTATGACGCATTGTTTCTCATATTTATATATTGTATCTCAGGAGTTCATGCAACAACTCTATATGGCAAACACTGTTCTTTTGTTATTACAGCTGAGGAGATGGAGGCAATTATTTCACCAGATGTAGTGCAGGTAACTAAGAGACTTTTAAGGATAGCCTAGCCCTAGATAAAACTGAAGAAAGTTTCTCAAAAGATTGTGAATGAAAACCATCTGTGCAAGTCAGTGAAAAAAATGTCTACCGATATCCCCTTAAGCCATGTTGCAGAAAATGCACTTCTTCATGGGTGAGGGTAAAAACATATAGTTAAAATCTTTTCCTAAAGATTTGTATTATAGAATTCTTTGTATTATAGAATTCTTTGTCTGAAATACACTCTTTCTGAGGAGCAGACTAGCATTCCAAAAGCATGCAAGTGTGAGTAGATAAATTTGGTGGGAAGGTAACAGCATTCTGTGTGCCTCAGCATATAGTCATGCTGGCAACATGACCCATGGAAGTGTCTTCCCTTGGCTAAGAAACAAAGATGAGTCTAGATAGAGTAAGTCTAGAGTCTCCCTATAGTAGGGCATGACTAGACAGGGGGAAACTTTTATCTTTTTTTTTAGATGAAACAAAGATTATTAATACCTTATTAATCGTTTACCACGTCGGCCAATTGCTCCTAAAACAAATTTCTGTTTTCTTTCTGATTCTTCTAATTCAAAAGCTAAATCACCCAACGGACTACATTTCAAAACCAGTAACTGGAATATGGCAAAGAAGAAGAAAGAATTGAGGGGGGGGGAAAAGGGATTTTAAAAAGATAAACTGGGTTTGGTTTACATTTATTTAAAAATAAATTAGGCAATGAATATGATTATTTCCACCAAATTTAATAATCTTTCCCTTTGTTACATTAAAAATTACAATATGTTGAAAAAATTTTGAATGCTCTGAGGACCACATCCAAGTTTTCGGGGGGACTGCTTTGGATTAACATAGTGAAAGATTTTGCTGATGATTGCAGAATATGCAGAATATAGCTGAAAACATACTGAATCGCTGTCCCTATCCTTTGACAGGAAAATTATACGAAAGGCATATAAAGATAGAATGGCTGTGCTATAATAATCAATGAGATGAGGGTCAGTCTGCTGCACAAGTTGGAGGGTCAACATAGAGAGAAAGCCAGATTCAAAGCCATGAAGTTCACTGGATAAGCCTGGACCAATTATTATTTCTCAGGATTAAACAGTGAAGAAGAGGAACATTTACACCGTCATGAGTCTTTTGGAAGAAGAAGAGAATGCATAATGGAATTCTTCTCCCTGTCTTCTTAGTCTTTAGTCATCACCAACTCAGCAAAGCGCTCTTCCACTGTTGGAGAAATTGTCAACTTGATGTCAGTGGATGCCCAGAGATTCATGGACCTGACTACCTTCCTCAACATGCTGTGGTCTGCACCACTTCAAATCTGCCTTGCTTTATACTTTCTCTGGAAGGTATAGAATTTTTTCTTGGATTTGTTGCTATGTAAAACCATTACGTACGTTAAATCTGACCCTGTACTAGAGAAACTCTAGTAGAGGAAGTCATCTTAATAGATAACTGGTTGCTTCCAGTATAATGCGAAGCATGTGTTTTTGAAACTTTTATTAATAATCAAGTGATTAACTGAGGATACAACAGCCTGTGGAGATTACTAGCAATAGATTTAGGTTTCAAGAGCCGCAACTGGAGTATGAAGGTATGGTAGTGGTGGTGAAAGAGAAATGGTTTTAGGGATGGGGGGGAGGGAGAATTCTTACCTCATTCTTCCTCTTCATTAAAATATTTATACTTTGCTTGTGGTTGACATAAACTCCTATCTGTTTTGTAATAATATTATAAAAGTCCCATGGAAATAAAAACATTCCACTGAAAATCTACTACTGGTGACTGGAAAAACCAGACTACAAAATACAAGTTATACATAACGGGCTAAAAATACACCATTGTTTTGGCACATTCTTGGCACTATTATAATTTCTGGTTTATTCACTACTGTGAAAGTTATCTCAAACAGAAAAACAACTTTCTGGGCACAAGTTCGTTCTGCTGTTATTTCTGTACAGTACCTTGCCTGCCACCAAAGGGTACATTTGTTTGTTGTTATATTTTTAAAAGTGAAAACAGCAACATGTTTCTGTCTAGAGTGCCAATGAAAAGCAGCCAAGGACCCATTTTGAAAAAACACAACAAAAACACCAAGGATTAATATTCCTGTGTATCCTACATTGGCTGGATTGTAGAGGGGGGGGGAATGAAAATCCTTTGTGAGTAGGCAAGAGTGTTCACGACCTTTGCATCCCTTGTTGAAGATCTCCTGATGATTTTAAACCTACAAGTTTTTCTGAAGAGTAGTGAATGATGATTTCCACCATTTTTTTTAATTCAAGTGACCAGAATAATAATGGATGTATTTTACATTATTTAAAGGCTTTAGGGCCTTCTGTGTTGGCTGGAGTGGCTGTGATGGTTCTACTCATCCCACTGAATGGTGTGATTGCTATGAAAACCAGAGCATTCCAGGTAGGTGTATGCCCACAGTGAAGCTCTGTCCATGAATGAATCTCTTATTTAAAAAAAAAAAGAGAGTACAATTGCTTTCATACTGGTCAGTAGAGCAACATGCCTTCATCATGGAGAGCTTGTCCATACATCTGCTTTCATGGTTTTAGATCTGGGCTTTTCCTTGACTTTGGTCTGTGAGTGGCTTTTCACTTGTCTGATAACGAATTAAGTTGTACTTAACTATGCACTTGGTTATTTCCTGCTTTGCATACAGTTGGTTTGCCATACCTTTCTTCAGGATATTTTTCAATTTCTCAGTCTAGCCCAGGGGTAGGCAATCTCGGCTCTTTTATGACTCATGGACTTCAACTCCCAGAATTCCTGAGCCAGCATAGCTGGCTCAGGAATTCTGGGAGTTGAAGTCCATGAGTCATAAAAGAGCCGAGGTTGCCTACCCCTGGGCTAGCCAATAGTCCTAGGATTTCCTGGTGATTTGCACAATTTTTCAAGATCAGATGAAGTACAGTCTTAAAGCAATAAAACCAATATAATATTTCTATGTAAAAGCTCTGTCTTCTTTTCAAGGTTTATTGGATTAAAATGATTAGCATACATCCGAAAAGGGGAATGAATCAAACAAACATTTCCACCAAGGCAATTTCATAAACTAGAATTGTTAAAGTGGTCAGAGCTAAACAATTGTACCCACCCAGTCCACCTATTCTGTGGACCCAATTGGATGCACAGTGGTAACTAATTGAGTACATAAATTGAATACAATACTTCGGGTCGAAAATGGAGAATTGATCTTATAAATAAAAAATATTTAAAAGCTAATTTTCAATTAAACTGAATTTCAATTTTAAAAATAAATTTAAAATGTAAATCTTAACTTTTTCTTACATAGTAATTTGACCATAATAAGTAAGTTCATATATATGTGCAAATCTGTAAAGAGAATCCATACTTTTGGCAGTTATAGTGAGTTAAAAAGTTATCTGTGTCAGGAAAGATGCAATTTGATTATATCTCAAATATTAATATTTATAGTCTATAATATATAATATGTGATTTTTCACTACTGTCTGGCAGATACATAAAACTGTATCAGTGACAACCTTCATTTAAATCATTTTTTTCTCCCTTGTTAATTCAAATCTGAGATTTAAATTGTTTCGATTTAAGTCAGTCTATCCTGCCAAGGACTGCAAAGTACATGTTTTGTCACCAAGATGCCCATTTAGAGTGTCCATAAAAAAGAAATATTTAAACTCTTGTAGAAGAGTATAAAACTTTTGTACTGGAAAGACTGAATGACTTACTGTGCCTGACCTATCCAGCTGTGGTCCTCTCCTATGAAAAGTACAAATTTTACTTCCTTTCCCTCTATAGAAATTTTCATTTTTCTGGTAACCAACCCAGCTGCTTCCAACACTAGGCAAAAATGCCATGCTTGCACAGAACCAGAGGTCATATTTTTAAAGTACCAGTTCCTTCTTCAAGATTCTTTTCTGTCTTGATTTTATGGAAATCTCTCCGTAAGAAGCACAGGACACACAGGTATAAAAGGCACCGGCTAATGATATTCTTTACATTCACCTAGGTAGAACAGATGAAGTACAAAGATGCCCGCATTAAGCTAATGAATGAAATTCTAAGTGGCATAAAAGTACTCAAGCTCTATGCTTGGGAGCCATCCTTTGCAGAAAAAGTACTAGAGATTCGGAAGAATGAACTTCGGGTTTTGAAGAAATCTGCCTATTTAAATTCTATATCAACCTTTGCGTGGATCAGTGCACCATTTCTGGTAAGTCTTGTAGGAACAGCTAT
Source organism: Protobothrops mucrosquamatus (assembly GCF_001527695.2). Lineage (NCBI taxonomy): Eukaryota > Metazoa > Chordata > Lepidosauria > Squamata > Viperidae > Protobothrops > Protobothrops mucrosquamatus. The sequence continues at coordinate 87,503 of NW_015387905.1, read as the reverse complement.
TTTTGTGGCTTCCCAAGTACGTGGAAGGTCAGCTTTAGAAAGGGTTGCTTAGATGGGTCTCAGATAACTCGCCATGGCCACCTCACTGCAGGACAACTCTCCACGGCCCACTTGCCCACGGGACAACTCGCCGTAGAGCAATTCAAATCTGTATTAATCATTTCATTCAGTTACTTTTATTATTGGTGACCCTGTTTTCGTCAACATTATTTTAACTCTTCTTATTTCTGGATTGGCTTTTCTTTATTTTATTATTACTGGCCATGGTTCTAATTGAAATTAATTTAATATTTGTTGAATTGTCCTGTGGCAAGTCGTCCCACAGCGAGTTGACCCCCAGTCCATGCTTGGATACTCTTCATGGAAGACAGGGAGTATTTGAAGGTTGATTCCATCTTTGAAGGGACTATGAGAAGGAAATTCCGAGCTATCTAAAACAAATTGCACTTGGACAGAAACAGAAGATGGCTAGACTTAAGAAGACCTCTTGACAGAGCAATCTATCATTTTAGTATTTATAAGATAATCAAAATAAAATAACATAGCTCAGTGATGGCGAACCTTTTAGAGACCGAGTGCCCAAACTGCAATTCAAAACCCACTTATTTATCGCCGGGTGCCAGGTGGGCATGGCCCACTGGGTGTGTGTGGCTCTGGTGGTCATGGCAGATTGGGTGGGTGTGGCCAAGGTGGGCGTGATCACTTTGATGTTGCTCGTGGGGAGGACACCTGTCAGGGCTGAGCAGGGTTGGGGGAGATCCAGGGGGTCTCTGGCAGGTGAGGCGAGGTAAGGCGGGGGTGCCATTGTCACAGGGCAAGGTGAGATGGGCCGGAGCGGCTGCTGCCTGACACCATAGGCCCCTGCACACAGAGGCCAGCGAGCACATGGGTGCTGGGATGCATCTGGCCATGTGGGATCTCAGGGAGTTAGCAGGCAGCTGCCATCTCCGGGGCATGGCACGTGTGCCCACAGAGAGGGCTCTGAGTGCCGCCTCTGGCACGCGTGCCATAGGTTCGCCACCACTGGCATAGCTAATAGACCCCAGATATAATTGTTTAAAAATCCTGGGGAAACTCACAAAGAAAGAGTCCACATTAACCCTGAATAAATTTAGAGTTGGAAGTGAAATAAATGAATTAACAGTAGCCATAGTCTACCTCTTGCAATGGCCAGCCAAATGCTCCCCCAAATCCATACAGGACATGTATTACCTTGCTTGCCTAGTTTTTGTCCCTTGAAGATCCTGGTCAGAAAGAAGCACTTGTATGTTTTAAAGCAAACTGTTGAAAAGTTAGCTAAATGCTAAAAAAAAAATAATTCTGAAATTCACTGTTAATTTACTTTTATTTATTGATTTTATATTTAAACTGGCAAAAATGTTTTTTTTTTCAATTTTTGCCTTTTTTTTGTCTTTACCCTAAATTTGGTGACCAGCTTGTCACCAAATTTCAGTCCCCAGCCGCATCATGAATAATTTAGGTAGCAAATGAGGAAGGATCTTCAGGGGTTGTAGCCAGCTTTTAAGAAGGCATCAGCTTGCTTAGCAGATATAAGTAGAAACTGTAAAGTAGGGGATGTCTGCTGCATCCCACTTGGTGGGATAGAAAAGTTCCACCAATATTATTGAACTCTGAGTCTCTTATTTTGTGGGAGCTGACCACCCCAGCTGCCTATTTTAAGTTTTACTTATCTAGTGAGGAAATTGTAACACAGAAGACCTACTTGGATAAATCATAACAATATTGCCTCACCTTTTTTTCTCCATCTTCTGAATAATTTCTCTAAGTTGATGGCATTCAGAACGGAGGAGTATAGAAGTGAAAATACAAGGAAGAGCATCCTTGTAAAGATGGGCCTTTTGTGCTCATTATTTTGAAGGCTGCAAGGCTCCACAGATACATTTTCTATTGGACCCCAATGGAAAGAAAACATATATTTTTTTCTACTCTGCTCCGTAATGGTTTGGGACCATTATGCGGTCTGCGATCTTTATAGAACATTGAGCGATTGTTATGAATTGCAGCCTCCTAGAGACTGAATCACTTTTATTGCAGACGTACAGGTAGTCCTCAAGTTAACAACAGTTTGTTTAATGATTGTTCAAAGTTACAACAACAATGAAAAGGTGCAGCCACACCCAGACAATGGGCCACGCCCAGACAATGGGTCACACCCACCCGGCACCCGACAATGCATAAGTGGGTTTTGGGTTGCAGTTTGGGCACGCAATCTCTAAAAGGTTCGCCATCACTGCATTATAACATCTCCATGGTCACATGATCAAAATTGAGATGCTTGGCAACTGATTCATATTTATGACCGTTGCAGTGCCCCAGAGTCATGTGATCCCCTTTTGCAGCCTTCTGACAAGCAAAGTCAATGGGGAAGCCAGATTCACTTAACAACCATGTGACTAGCTTAACAACTGCACTGTTTCACTTAACAAATGTGACAAGAAGGGTCATAAAATGGGGCAAAACTCACTTAGCAACAGAAATGGGCTCAATTGAGGTCGTAAGTTGAGGACAACCTGTATATGGTCTGTGTTTTCCTTGAAGTGGCCCCATCTTTCTACTTTTCTAACAGCAATATAAGACAGGCGGTTAATTTTCATTTTTAAATTTCAAGTCTAAAAAGTAAAAATCCAAAGTCAAGGGTTGTTGACATGTTGTTTAAATAGTCTGTGCTTTCTGGTTTCCAGGTTGCCCTGACCACCTTTGCTGTCTATGTCAGTGTGGATGAGAAAAATGTTCTTGATGCAGAAAAAGCCTTTGTGTCACTTTCCCTATTTAACCTCTTAAGGTTCCCACTCAACGTGCTTCCTCAGGTCATTAGTAACATTGTACAGGTGAGAACGGAGTTTATTTTTTAAAAACTGCACTGAATGCAAAGAGGATGGTAATACTGGCTATCTCGTCCCCTATAAATAAGACCAATGGCTGGTTTATATATAATGCCACTATCACATATGGGCTGTAGCAATATATGTCTTGAGCATACGGACATTTAACTCCTGCTACAGTTCTTACTTTCTACACAGCTTCCTCTAGCAACCATTTAAAAAAAAACTTAGTCAACATGCTCACTGATTGATAACTGGACTGGGTTGCTTGGAGAATATTAGCTTAGTTTTACTAAAAATGCAACCACTGAGTTCCTTTCTGGATCTAACTCAGAGTGCTAATTTTAACTTGGAAAGGCCATCACTTTTCGGTCGCTAACTTGTCATTTTAAGAAGTTCTCAGAGATTCTGAGGTGTGACTGACTCCCACAAGTATATGACAGGCAGCTGTCTATAACAAGGTCTTTACATCCATGGCCCCAAAGTTTTAAACTTCCTCCCTAGAATATCTGACTCACTTCTTCTTTTGGTAGGTTGGTATTGTAGTATCGTTGTGGAAAACTTGGAAATCCATGGGGAAACTGGTGTGGAGGGTTATTATTCTTGATGTTCATCATTTGTGGGGAAATATGGGGAATTATTTTGCTGATATTGAAATTTATGTATTCCGTATTTGATTGTCTTTTAGCCAGCTAATATTTAATGGGAAGTTGAAAGCAAATGCTAATACACAAATATAAACTAGGGATAAAGAATCCAATTTTACACCAGTAGCCTGGTAGTAAGAGAAGTTTAATTCGCTCCTCTGGTTTTTTTTATTTCCCTTTCTATTTTCAGTTATGTTCATTTGTGTTGTTGCAATTCTAGCTTAAAGAGAAAATGACTGTGTGGAGGGATCCAAACTCCGAGGGACAAATTTGCAGATTGTTATAAAATCAGCAAATTGTTATAAAACATACATCGAACTCCTGCCAAATGAATCTGTGTCTCATTTAGCTTGGATCTAGTCTGGATCATATGCAGATATATTCTGTTGAATTGAGATAATTAAGACAACCATGGCACTAGCAAATTCCACATGTTAAATTTATAACCTGCCCATCTCTCCAAATGTATTTATTTTTATATTTATATACCTCCAAATGTATAAGTTGCCTTTCTCTCCAATTCCCTCCTCCAATTTTGATGGTGGCTGGTCCAGAATCCTCCAGTGAGTCATCCCATGAGCTTCCATGGCTGATGTTGTCCTTGAACTTGGGTCTCCCCAGGCCTAGTCTAATATCTTCAACAGCTTAACAGTTTGAGACATAGACTAAGAACCATCATGACCATGAGCTGCTGTTTCCCCTTGGGAGGATTCTCAGAATATCCCATCTCGTATTAAAACAGTCAGTTTTCCCATGTATTCCCCAGACAAATGTTTCACTGCACAGGATTCAGCACTTCTTGTCACATGATGAACTTGATCCAAACTGTGTGGAAACCAAGTCAATTACTCCAGGTAACAATCTACTTTGGTTGATATAGAAGCATGAAGGGTGAAATGGGGTTTGTATATGGGGGGGGGGAGAGACTAAGGGCTAATTTGTAACATCTAAAGGTTACACAGAAGAACCCTTACCACAAATTGACAGGTGCATTAGGATTGCAATTCCCATAATTTGCAAGCACCATGGCTATGCTGCTGGGAATTCTGGCATGGCAATTCTCATCCTATCCAAAGTGTGCTTGGTTGAGGAGGCTTTCATAAATGCTTTTTTGATAAAAGTGCTGAGTTTCTGATAAAATACGTTTTATAAGTGCATGGAAAGATTGCAGCACCTAATGAGAATTCATGTTAGTTCGTCTGTCATATTCTCAATAGAATCTGCAATATGCGCAAATATTTTTTTAGTGAAATCAATTGATATTTTCAGCTTTAAAAAGAGAACACTGTTGCTTGGGCAATTTAAACATATAATTAGATAAATTCTCAGTTTAGGCCTTGTGCATAGATGCTTCTCACTTTGAGATATGGTTATGTATAAGATAAATAATCTGGTTCATTTTGCTTGCCAAATGTTCTTGTGCTTCAAACAAACTAGATATTTTTAAACTTTTACACATTCTTTCTATATATTTCAAAACTGATTATATTACCTGAAGCATTTCTAATAGAATAAGAATAAACATGCAGTCTTTTCTCATATGATATATGGATTTCTATACTAATTAATCCTATTGTTGGTAGTTTATATGTGTGGGGTTAATATAGAGATTAACAACAGTATTTCTTTCATGTGTCTGGAATCTTAATTGATTCATCTCTATTGCATTTTGATATCATAAGCCATAATTTTGTGTGACAGGAAGGACGTCTTTTGGGCTCATGATTCACTCCTTCCTTCTCCAGTTCTGCTGGTAGAAGGAGATGAGATTTTGGTTTGTGTGAATGTAATCATAGTTTAAAGCTGATTTGTTTCAATCAAACTGTAGTTCAGATTAATCACTTTTCCCCAGTCTTGGATGAGACGACAAACCCATAGATTAATAAAAATGAGGTTTCAGGGAGAGAGGGTAGAAAGTTGAGAGTAAACTGAGGGCTAAGGAAGTCCAAGGGCATTTTGATAAACCCTGGCTTTACTGTGACATCCGAACACAAGTTGAAAGACAAGTGCTGGCTATCCCAGGTACCTTTCTGCTCAGGTTGTTTTTAATTTGATGGATTGAAAAAGAAGCCAAAATGCGAAAGAAGGTTTCAAGGTTGCAGGATTGCTTGTAGCTGTATGGAAAAGCCTCCAGGTCCAATTAGATGTGCAGGCAGATTCCAGGTTGCTTCCCTTTTCTGATATCTAGCTTTGCATGGCATGTGTCTGAATAAAAGAAGCAGAAGTGAAAAAAGGCTTACTGTATTGCGTGCAGTGCCACAGACGAAGCCTGATCTTTCCCTCTGTTCAACTTGAAAGCTTGTCAGAGTTCCCACTGATGGCTTGCCATCCTAATACTCTTCCTTAGTCTTTATTTTTGAGAGGCTTTTCCATTTGTAGAAAAAGGAAAGGGAGCAAGGATTGAGCATAGTCTCCAGGAAGCAGCTATAGCTGATAAACAAGCCTGAGTTTTAGTAATTGCTAGTGGATAAATATTTAAGCCAAGGTTGCTTATGCTGAAATATTTCTCCTTATCTCATAAACAGTGTGGCTTCAGAGAGCAACTGAAAGAGGCTACAGAAGCTTCTGACATTTTATAACACTTTAGAGAATGACCCTCAGCCTTCCAAAGTCTGCTTTCTGTTGGTCTGACCCCAGCATCATGACTTGTGATTATTCATGTGACAGGACATTGCTTAAAGAGTTGGGGAAAATAAGAGTAAACCTTTTCATGGTAGTTCCTCAAATCTTTTTAGCAAATTCATCCAATCAGTCTACTACTTCTTTTACATTAAAGATCTATACTCTTTCCAGTACAATTCTGTGCATGTCTATTCTGAAATAAATCATACTTCTTTCGACCAGGATGCATGCATAGGAATCTTCTCAGATGTTGCTCTTTAAATATTGCTGGACTTGCTGGCTTTGGGTGAAGTTACATTTCAACATATCTGGGAATTTCCCACAATGGGAAAAGCTGATGCGTAGAATTGCAGCTTCATTTTTTCCCCCTTTATGTTTTGTTGTGTTTATAGGGTATGCTGTTACCATAAGGCATGGAACATTCAGCTGGGCAAAGGATCTTGACCCAGCTCTGAAGGAGTAAGGAAATTTTCTTCAATTATATTTTTTGGCATTTTCTGGCATCTTGTCTCTCCGGGAGTGAATAGCTTTTGCAGTTTTAAAATGTTATTTGAACCCCCTCACCCCCATATTTTTAATTTGGAACTGATGGCTTATGTAAGTGAAAGTTAGTACTTTCAAACTTTGCAGAGTTTTTACTGTTTTTCAATTCCAACTACTTCTTGAATGGTTACTGAGGTAAGAGCAAGATCTTTAAATGTCACTAAACAGCTTGTAGTTTTCCTTACATCACATGTGACATAATTCTCAGTGAACTGCAGCTGGGATTTTGCAAAATGAAAATGTCTTGAAAGCTGTTGCTATGCCTCTTTCCATTGCTTATTAAGAGAATGCAGACTTTACAATATTGGCGCTACCATTTCAATAGATTATCTCAGGCCAAAATGGATTCTGCAGGTTGATTCCCTTTCATAAATGGCAGGATGGCTTTATATATTCATCAGTGCTGTAGAACAATTCTAGATGCTCACTGTGAACAACAGTGATATCAGGAGCCAATCTGCAACTTACTTCTTCAGTTCAATCCCATGCACCGATGGGATGGTTTATGCACTGGATAGCAATCCTTAAGTAGCAAATTTGCTATCAGTTCTTAAGGCTTCCTTGTTTAACTCATATCTAGGATCAACTTGACTTATCTTCATGGAACAGTCAGAAGATTCAGGCATGTACATTCTTTTTCAAAGCCCATATATACTCAGAGGTCTGTTTTGGGTACTAATTTTAACTCTGTAGGCATAAACAAATATATGCAATTCACTAAAGAGATTTTACTTCTGACAAAAGCTACATGCATACAATATATTACAATAAAGCAGTGGCAAGTATACTAAACAAGTCCAGCTTGGCTAAGCTTTTCTTCTGCATGAACATAACCGTGAAAGCAAAGGCGTGAGGATAAATGATTAGCAAGATACAAAGCCAGCCTGATAACTGCTCCGTGAGATGTTTTCCTAGGCAAGTGAGAGGAAGAACACCAGAAAACAGGGAGTGGAGAATGTAAGCCCCAATCTACTGAGGCATTCTCTCCTGTGTCAGAATTTTAAGGGTTCCTTTATGTTCTAGGTCCAGGTTCTTTCCGATTGATCCAAGTCCGAAGAATCTGATTTTTGGCTTTGCCATTTCAAATATTCTTTTTCTTCTCTCTGGATTTCAAACGTCCTTGATAAGATCTGATAACTGTCTCACCCATAGAAGTTACATCAAATATTTCTCCTTCTCTGGTGTTCTGTGGCCCAGAGCACCTCTGATTTATTGCCTGTGCCTCCTTAAATAGCCTGCTTTTGCAATTAGGCCAGTATCTCAGTATATTCTTTTACAAAGCTCATATTCCAATACATAGTAATTATAACAGTTATACCATTATATCCACTATAATATTCTTAACTGAAATCTAATTTCTTAACAGTATCTTAATATACAGAGCATATGCAGTGATGAATTGTAAGGACAGAAGAAAAATTAACCCTCAAAGGTTAAAAAAAACATAAATAACATTGGACTAGCTCACAGGATGTTTCAGGAGATGGTGGACATAGCAGGGAATCATTTGTATCTTTCTGATGCATTCTGGGAAAAGAACAGAAGTCACCATGAGCAGCAGAGTTGGACTTCCCTTGACCAGCTCATGACAAATCTGCTTGCTTTTATTCCCCTTCCTATGCAGCTTATAGGAGACATGTAGAGATGGGGTTCGGGTGATCACTTATTTTAAAAAATGCCATGTTTACCTCTGAAGAATCTAATTATACATGCACAAGTGAGATACAAAAAATTCCACAGTTGAAACTCTGCCACCTGATCCAAGTGGAAGTGATCCATCACCAGTCACCAAGAAACAGGAAAGGAAGGTTGTGATACTCTTTTCTCTTGGACGGCACGGTAGCTTCCCATTTATTGTGCGGATTTTTCATGTCAATAGATATGTTATCTCCCAGCTGCCCATATCCAAGATGTGGAAAAAAAACCTGAAAATGCTTATTAGACCCACCAATCACAGGCCCTTCTTACTCATCCATGTTGGCACAAATTACTGCAAGGAATATTTTTGAGTGACTTTTCAAATCAGTATTAATGCTTTATTTTAAATTTTATTCAACTTCTAGAGGGTTCTCTTTTTTTAATCCTCTGATACGTCCAAAATAGCTTTCAGTTTCCTTAAAAACTACTCTGCATTTTCTCTTCCTCTTAATCTTAACCATTCCTTCCTCTCTTTGACACTGTTCTTTGTAGTTAGATTTTTTTTTCTTTTTATAGACCTTTTACTGTGCCTTCATTTTTTTTCTACAATCATTCTGTGAGTTACCTTTCCACCCTCACTCTTAGCCTCTTTCACTTCTTCATTCTGTCAAGCCTTTTGTGTGTGTGTGTCCCATTTTAATGTAAGTTCACTTATTTTGATGGCACTCTGTAACAAGTGGCCTTCTTTTCACTCTGTTTTAAGCAGCTTCTACAACCTATACCTTATATCCACTATCTATTCATACTTTGGGGTGATGAATCTGTCTTTTAATACCTTTTCGTGCAGAATTTGTACTTTTCTTCCTGCAGTCATTCTACTTTTACTCTTATTTATTTTATTCCTCTTTCTTCCATATTTTTTTTTTCTCAAGATCCGTGTCAAAAAAATGGTCTGTTCCAAAGCCATAGCCTCTGGTCACATTGATGGCCAGTAGCTTCCAGGTGCGATTCAAGGTGAAAGGGCATAAAGCCCTTCATGACACAGGGCCTAGTTATTTGATAGACCACCTGTGTCCAGTACTTTCTGTCAGTCTAGTAAGATTAGGCTGTGTGGATACATTCCATGTCCCTTCAGTTGAATAATTCCATCTATCGGAATCTAAGAAACGCACCTTCTCTGTCATAATCCCTGCTATCTGGAACAACTTCTCCCCATAGATCCATAGGATTCCCACTCTAATTCCAAACATCACTGAAACCTGGCTGTTCTCCTAGGCCTGGACAAAGAATGGTTGTTGTCTCCTTGTCAGCTTTTCTTTGGTGTGCTGCATTTGTTTTTCTGGACATGCGTGACCTTTATTGTATTGCTCTTTGCTTTTTAAAGTATCATCCATTTAGAGTCATCTGGAATCAATTATTCTTTTAGATTGATACGCATTCTTTTACAATGAGTATGTGTAAACATTCTTAATTCATATATTCAAAACATACATTTTTAAAGAGGTAACTGTTACCTTCTGATCTGTCTGAATATCTCCAAAGGGTCAAATCATCTTCATTCAGATCTATTTCTTCCTTCTCCTTTTTTTAATTTCACAGTTGTGTAAATATCTGTTTTTATTTATTTTTTTTCATTTCATTTCTTAATTCATACTCTATCATCTACTTCTTTTACACTTTAGGTCCCAAACTTCCATATATCATGGATGTCACCAGTTAGCTTGCATGCAAATTTCAAAAATCAACCGTTTAGCATGACTTTAGGAATCAATGCTGAGAGAGAAAACAGCTGGCTGTATTTGTAGTTTCTCTCCCTTAATTTCTTAAGGCGGCCCTTGAGTTCATGATGACATCATAATATCTTTCATGCCTTCCTCTTCTGCAGCTAGTGTTCTTCACTCTTTCTCAGATTACTGAAACATAGGGATAAGGTAAAAGTTGATTAAATAAAGATTCCCATTAGAATTTTGCACTGTACTTTCACATAAAGGAAAATAGGCAGGCATAATTGGTGTTTTTATTATGACAAATTCCAGGAAACATGTCTTAATCCAGGGGTGTCAAACTCGCAACATCATGTGACGTGTCGCGACGTATCGTGACTTTTTTCCATTGCCGGCAATGGGATGGACGTGGCTTCGCCATGATGCATCCGGCCCATGGGGCGGCAGTTTGACATCCCTGTCTTAATCTGTTGCAGTAACAGCAGTCTATTTTTGCTTTCAGGTTCTGACAAATTGAGCTGTAATCCACTCAAACTTATGTTTATGTCACAAAATATCTGCTAGCCTTTAAGAATCCTTTTAATTCTTTGTTGATTTTGCTCTATTGTGCTTACACTTTAAATCAGTTCTACTTCTGAGCAAATGATCCTCTCTTGATTTTGCCTTTGTCCTCTCCTCCAGTATAAATTGGCTAGTCCCCAGTGGTTCTTTGGTAGCCATAGTGGGCCAAGTCGGCTGTGGGAAGTCTTCCTTGGTGTCAGCTCTCCTTGGTGAAATGGAGAAACTCAATGGAGATGCGGCTGTGAAGGTTGGTTTTCAGCAGAGTGAAAAATATTTTGACAACTGAACATTTGAAATATCTGTGTAGCTTCTAATCACATCCATCCTATATTGCTGCTTTTAGGGTTCGGTTGCTTATGTACCCCAGCTACCTTGGATCCAAAATGCTACTTTGAAAGATAATATTTTGTTTGGCCACCCTCTTAACGAGCGGCAATATCAGACTGTGTTAGAGGCATGTGCCTTGAAACAAGATCTTGAGATGCTTCCTGGAGGAGATCAAACAGAAATAGGTGAGAAGGTAAGACCTTTAGCAAGAAATGTGATAGCTGCCTCTCAGAGTCCTCTCCACTGCCATCGCAACAAGGCTTTTGGATGAAGACCCTTTGACCATGCCAGGGGACACTCCCCAAAATGGCCATCCCATTATTTATTCCATTCATGAAATACATAATTTACGGGTGGGCATGGCCATCAGTACCCTTTTCTCAAAATATAAATGGGTGAGACAAAAAGAAAAGCAGCTTATAAAAGAAAAACGAAGGTGGAGAACCTAAATCCACATTGTTGAATCCTGGTTTCTATCATCAAACTTTTTGCACAAAAGACAAGCTAATGAGATTCAGAAGCCAGTAATGTGATCCAGAAAGAAGTGTAGGTCAGGTGTCAAATCTAAGTCAAATTAAGTAATTTCATCCCATAAAACATAATAGTTACCCATTTCACAGGAGTTAAGGATAAATAAGATTAGATAGGATAAGGACAATCAACTCCTTATGTATAGTGAGAATGAAAGAAAGCTATATATTTTCTCCTCCCTTAGCAACCGCAATTCACTCTAACAAAATGGTTGCTAAGCAAACCATGTATCTGAGAGAGAGAGAGAGAGAGAGTTGATGCCATCTAATTTAGATAAAATTCCCTCATGCAGCATCACCAGCCTCACAGCAGTGTGCATTGTTGTCAGGTGCAGAAATTTGGTCTTAGTTGCAGGAATTGATTGAAAAATGATTTTTTTACTACCGTTTACTACTGTTTCTTACCATTGTATTTGCAAATGGCCATTCAATGAAGTGATCACTAAATGAGGGGTGGCTGTGGTGAGCTTGAGTTTTTAATATTTATTCATTTTGCAAATTTATATAGCTAGGGAGGAAAGCACAGTGGGGGGGAAAGCAACGTGGTGGGCATGTGCCAGGCTATGAAAGTATGCTAAGCAGAGGACTAATTGGGATAGAAATGAGGTGTGTGTATAAAGTCAGAGTTGAGGAAAAGATAAAAGAATGAAAGAGAAGAGCAAATGGGAAGCAGTGACATCTGAATAATGTAGTGGATTTAAAGCTTTCCACTCATCATTTTGAAAAAGATTGTGGGATTTTCCAAACAATTACTCTTTATTTAAATTCAAATTGCTAAAGTAGTATATGCATGCATGAATGGCTGATTGATTGATTGATTCAGATAGTATTTTCTTATTACTAGTCTAAGAAGATAAGAAAGGTCCTGAAATGGAAGAGTGGCCTTAATTCCTCAGCATTTTTGAAACTCTTTTATTTTCTCATGGAAGAAGAGCTTCTGAGACTGTATTAGAGCAAAGACTGATCTAGTCCAGGATCCATTTTCCATACTACTTTTCTGATGCCTTGGAGAAGCCATAAGTCCAACATGGATTCAGCAAGTCTCTCCTGGACACATTAATTAATGGTCTAAGGCAGTACAGGGACCATCATTTAATTTATTTATTTATTTATTTCTAGCAGATTGTTAGGAAATATATAAAATTTCCAATTATAATATTGCAGTAGAGTAATAAAGGGTATTTTAGCTTTACCTTCCACAAATTTGTCTAAACCTTGAAAGTTATTCAGGTGGACTCCTTTGAAAGTCATTCAAGTTGATATAGGCCAGTGATGGTGAACCTTTTAGAGACCGAGTGCCCAAAAACCGCCCCACCTCCCTGGCCCACCCCCACTCTGCCCCCCGCTCCACCACCCCCGCAGGGCCACTAACCACAAATCGCCCAGGTGGCTTTGCAGCGCCATGGCGGCCACGCCCTCCACCCGAACCCCATAGCATCATCTGCATGTGATGGGGCACGAGGGCGGAGTCTTGCCCCTGCTGCCCAGCTGCCATGTGCTTGGCTGCGCTGCTCCGCGTGGGCCGCGCCTGGAGGAGACCTCCCTCCAGGCAGGCTGCTGGTGAGGAAAGGGTTGCAGGGGGAGGCAAGGCTGGGGCAATGGCTCGCGTGCCCACAGAGAGGGCTCCGAGTGCCACCTCTGGCACGTGTGCCATAGGTTCGCCATCACTAATATAGGCAATACCAGTACCAGATCTTATAGCAGAGAATTCCCATCATGCAACCTCAGTGGATTAATTAGGGAAAGACAGAGGGAAAAAGTTCTAGCTTCATAACTTTCCAGCAGCTTTATGGCGATCCATTTTCCTGAAATTCACCTTTCCTCAGCCAGCTCCTGATCACATAGGTTGCCTTTTCTGCACTTTTTCAAGTCTCCTTTTTGACATGCATCTTCCAGAGGTGTCATCCCTTAAAAAGAAGGAATCATTTATCTTGGTCATTCCCCCATTGCCCTGTCAGCCACAAGACCATACTGCTTTGGGTTTTTTGTCTTGCAACCAGTGACCACTATAACTTCCCTATCTTTATTAGACCATTAGCCAACTAGCGGAAAGACTGTGCCGAGGCTGAAGCTGTATATCAGTCTAGGTGTAGTGAACTGAAGCAACAATGGAATAGACTCCCTCCCTACTGGGCTCTCTTTTTCTGGCAGTATGTAAGCAGAAGCTGGATGGCCATCGCTGAGAGATGCTATAATAGTGGATTCCTGCATTGAGCAGAAGGGTGAATTATTGTAGGTGATCTAGAACCCTTCCAGGTCTTCCTTTCCATATTTTTTTTAATTAATTGGATACTATCTTTGGGAGCACGCAGCCAGTAGGGCACCAAAGATTCTTGTCTTTCCAGGTCAAAGGACTCTGAATTGCATCTTAGCTTTCAAATGTTTGAGCTCTCCATACAGACATGGTGGGTTTTGGTAGAACTGACACCGTTGCCTGTTGCATTTGAAAGGCATGATATATTTTTTTCTCCTTTCTCCTCTTTTCACCACACAGGGCATCAATCTTTCAGGTGGCCAGAGGCAACGAGTGAGCCTTGCCCGTGCTGTGATCAGCAATGCTGATGTTTATTTGTTAGATGACCCTCTTGCAGCAGTAGATTCTCATGTGGCAAAACATATCTTTGACAATGTAATTGGATCCGAAGGAGCACTTAAAGGAAAGGTGAGCCCAAAGAGATCTAAAAATCTGCATATTTATAGATACATATCACCTCTGAAAGAGAGAGTCTCATTGCTAGTCCTAAGAGTCTTGGAAAAAATGTCTTGAAATGTGTCATAAGTCAAACTTTCTCAGTGTGCTGCTTACGTAATGCAATGGACTGCAATGATTCCAGTTCAGGGATGGCTATTCTTGGTACAGCTATAAGCTATGCAAAAAGAGTGGAGCTTGTAGTCCAATACTGCTCATCCATTCCACCCTAGAATTCCAGTCCTGTTTTTCTTGAATCATTAAATAATTTTATTTACATCATACTTTTTTCTTGAAGTGCAAGGCGGCATAGTCTCTCCTCAGATTTTACACTCAGAACAACAACCCTTTTGACACTGGACTAAAAGATAGTGGCTGGCTCAAGGTCACCCAATGAACCTCTATATTTGAAGATTGATTTGGACCCTGGGTTTCCTACCTCCTGGTCCAAGGCTCTAATCTTTACATTTCACTAGTCCTCAATTACTGTCGGTTGACCTTTGATATTTTTCTGGAATATTTTCCTTCTATTTTTGGGCAAGAAGAAGAAACCCACAGATATTGCTGAATCACTACTGCCATCATTCCTCACCAACCATCATGTTGGCTAGGATTGCTGCAGGTTGTCATTGAGCACCATCTGGAGGGCTGCAAATTCCCTACACCTGTCTTGAAATACGATTTTTCCTTTCAATGTTATCTTGATTGTGCCTAGTCTTCATCTACCGTATAAAGGAAATCATCCAAAATGCATTTGGTGGTGGTTTTTTGCTTAGGATTCCTTTCTTTCACCTTTTATTATGCTGATTATTTTGTTTAAAAAAAACCACAGCAGTTTACAAAAGAAAGAACATATTCTTCTTCTGTACAGGTAGTCCACGACTTAAAATAGTTCATTTAGTGACTATTCAAAGTTACAATAATGGCATTGAAAAAAGTGGCTTATAACCGTTTTTCACAGTTATGACCCTTGCAGCATCCCCATAGTTCCATGTTCACAACTGAGATGCTTGGCAATTGGTTCATATTTATAATGGTTGCCCTATCCTGGAGTTATGTGATCAGCTTTTGGGACCTTTTGACAAGCAAAGTCAATGGAGAAGACAGATTCACTTAACAACCTAGTTATTAACAATTGCAATGATGCATTTAACCACTGTGGCAAGAAAGGTCATAAAATGGGGCAAAACTCACAACAAATGTCTCACTTGGCAACATAAATTTTGGGCTCATTGTGGTCGTAAGTCAAGGACTACCTTATCTTCTCTATCTAGTTATTGTCTGATCACTTCTAAATGATGCTTGAAAGTCAGATTGACAAGATGTCTATGCCACTATATATTGTGAGGCCAGTTGGTAATATGTGACGTGTTATTCTTAGCTTGGAGTTTGCAGTAGTGTTCATTTCACCAGACGTAGTCAAGCTTTTCTTAATTGTAATTATTAAAATTAAATATAATTGAGTTTTAAGAATGTTTAGCACTCCTGACCACTGCACTATTTTTATTTTCAGACTCGCATTTTGGTGACCCATGGCATTCATTTTTTGCCTCAGGTGGACTACATTGTAGTTGTGGTGGATGGTAGAATCTCTGAAATGGGATCCTATCAAGAGCTTTTGCAACAAAATGGGTCTTTTGCAGAATTCCTCCGCAATTATGCGCCTGATGAAGACATAGAAGAAGATGAGCCAACAAGTGATAATACTTTTATTGTTGCTGTTATAGTTGTTTTTCTTCTGACTTGCTCCGTCTGTTAGATTATGCAGGAATCTCTCAATCTCTCTCTCTCTCTCCCTCCCTCCCTCTCCCTCTCTCCCCCTCTCCCTCTCTCCCCCTCTCTCCCTCTCTTTTTGTGTGTGTGTGTGTGTGTGTTAATTTGAACATCAGAATGTGCATTGACAAAGAGAAAGGAATAATCACAACTACCTAACATTTAAGAAATGTTTAAAACTGAGTAGGCCCAAACACTTGTATTTTGATCTAGACAGTTCCACCAATTTATCAATTTTTAAAATAAATAAGATAAACAGGAAGTTTCAGTTCTTCCATTGGATATATTCTTCTCTGGTTTTCCCCGTCTTTTTATTATCTCTTCCACCACCACCACTACCACCCCAGAAATAAGAACAAAGGACACAGTACAATAAGACACTCCCAAGTTACTTCAGAATTAATTGTTCTAGAGTGCAGCCATAGATCTCAGGGCCAGTGGGTTCTTGCTTTCATTTAGTGTGTGCTCACTCAAATGTGGCAGAGCCAGTATCATATCATAGACTCATATTTATGATGGTTGCAGTGTCCCGGAGTCATGTGATCACCTTTTGCAACCTTCTGACAAGCAAAGTCAATGGGGAAGCCAGATTCATTTAACAACCGGGTTACTAACTTAACAACTGCAGTCATTCACTTACCAACTGTGCCAAGAAAGATTGTAAAATGAAGCAAAATTCACTTAACAACTGTCTCACTTAGCAACAGAAATGCTGGGCTCCATTGTGGTCGTAAGTCCAGGACTACCTATAGTTGAGTTTCGTTATTGCTTCTTATTCTTTGTGACTTAGAAAGCACTGAACTCAGACTTTCTAGAACAGTGGTTCTCAACCTGTGGGTCGGGACCCCATTTGGGGTCGATCGACCATTTCATGGGGGTCGCCAAGCAAGGCTGTCCGCCATTTTTTTTGTCCGCCATTTTTTTTGTCCACCATTTTTTTCCCCTTTTCCGGTGGGTGCCTTACCTCCCTTGGGCTGGGCCAGCTGGTGGTCGGCCTGCTCCGTCTCTACCGCTTGCCAGCTATGCCTCGGCCGGCGCAGGGGGCAGAACCACGCATGCGCGGCGCTCCCGGGCAGGGAAAGTCCTCGACTTACGACCGGTTTATTCGTCGACTTACGATCGGTTTAGTCCTCGACTTACGGCCGGTTTAGTCCTCGACTTACGACCGGTTGGGGTCGCGGCATTAAAAAGGTTGAGAACCACTGTTCTAGAAGATATTCTTTTAGAAAACCCAAATAATTAAATATTTGTCCCTCTGTAGTAATGGAGGATGAAGAGGTCCTGCTTGCTGAAGATACTCTCAGCAACCACACAGATCTGGCAGATAATGAACCGGTGACAAATGAAGTCCGCAAACAGTTCCTAAGGTAAACCTGGAATTGCTTTTTAAGCCACTATGCTGACCACTGAAATCAAGCACCTGTACTTCATAGCAATGGGTCTTTCTGTTTTTTTTTTCTAACCCCCCCCCCCAAAAACCAGGCAACTCAGTGTAATATCTTCAGATGGTGAATTATCTACCAAAATGTCTACCAAACGAAAGGTGTGTGACAAAAAGTCCATGGAGCCCCCTGTAAAAGGCACTTCTGAGAAACTCATTCAGGCAGAAACTGCTGAAACTGGCACAGTAAGGAACCTTTGCTTAACATTAATTCTTTTTTGTTGTAGAATTACTGTCTAATAACTATGTGGGATCTAGAATAGCTATCGGAGAGGTTTAGCAACTTAGAAGGAGAGCTTGAAACTTACCCTTTTAAGACAAAGCTGGGCAGTGGGGAGGGCAATGATGTAAAAAAAAATTGCCCAAATTTTTGGTGGGATTTTTTTTTTAATAAACTTTTTAAAACTCTCTATCACAATGTTCATGTTTTGTTGCCAAGATGATAGAAACTACCACCTCCCTGATTGGATTTTTCAGAATTAGTGTTCAAAGAGATTCTGCCGGCTATAACAGTGATCCAGAGAATTTAGGGTTATAGGTCGCCCACAGCTGTTTTATGATGAGAAAAAAAAAAGAATAATACAACTTTTGCCAATCTAGCATGCCTTGCATATGTTAGACTATAATCCCTGGTATCCTAGTAGTACTGCTGGTTGGAGTTTAGGGAGTTTAAGCATACTAGGTTGGGGAGGATTATTTAATTTTTAGAACACATGCATAGTGTGATGCCCTCCTTGCCATCATCAGCATAAGCCGAGGGATGTTTTTTTGGGGTGAGACAGGGAATAAATGTGTTTTTGATGATCCTGTCCCCAAAAGTGATCCAAATATTACTTATGTGAACAGCAG
This sequence comes from Protobothrops mucrosquamatus, assembly GCF_001527695.2. NCBI lineage: Eukaryota > Metazoa > Chordata > Lepidosauria > Squamata > Viperidae > Protobothrops > Protobothrops mucrosquamatus. The sequence goes on along the minus strand of NW_015387905.1, from coordinate 69,316 downwards.
TAACAAATGGAGAATCAAGGCGTGGTTGCAGGTTTTTTAAGCGTATCCTGGAAACTGGATTCATAGCAGAGTTCACACATATTCTGAGACATTAGGCTAGAGTTTGCTTTAGCATTATATTATACTACTGCTGAATTTAAAAAGCTGCTTGGGCCAGTTTGAAAATAGATACGCTGGAGCGTTTGTCATTGATAATGGAACACAGATACAGAAAATCCCTTTAATGCTTTCATTTGGTAATTCTATAGAATGCAATGGAAGCTTACTTTGTCTAGATTTGTAAAAAAAAAAAATGTATTTTCCTGACCAAATTTTGCATGGACACATCCTTAATGTGGTACTTCTATTCTGGAATTTCCTTTATTTTAGCCATGCTTTTCCCCGGAATGGTCTGCATGTAAAATATTCTAATTCTTCTTAACGAGTTGCTAATATTATTATAAGAGATTTGCATCTAAGTAAATCTACTTTATTTTCCATCAATTTACAGGTCAAATTTATTGTTTTCTGGCAATACATGAAGGCTGTTGGTCCTCTTATTTCTTTGTTCATATGCTTCCTGTATTCCTGTCAAAATGGTGCTGCAATTGGGGCCAATGTATGGCTCAGTGAGTGGACCAATGATCCAGTGATAAATGGGACTCAGCAGAACGTGAACAGGCGAATTGGAGTCTATGCTGCCCTCGGTATCTTGCAAGGTAATTGTGTTACGTGTTTCTGCCCATCTATACAGGGCAATTACTCAAATTCCTGATTAAAGGTGTGGATAGAAATATTTTAAAATAGTGATAACTGTGGTTTCTGGCATTCTTTAATACTTATTCAAAAGATCCTTGAACAGACAGTGAACAAAATACTGAAGAGTTATGTTGCGACAGCAGTCCTTTTATTGCATTATGGCAGCACTCGGTTTTGATCTGCAGGCCTTTTGTATCCTTCCTTTACCCCAAGCAACGGTGATGTCACCATTCAATGCTTTCAACCCAGAAGCACTTCGGTGCTCCCGACACAACTGTAGTAGTAGTAATAGATAATAAGAGAGAAGATACTGTGGTCTGCAGAAAACAAAGAAGACACTAAGAAAGGAGAATATTTGTAACTCAGGGTTGACATGAAGGGGGGCTTGGTGCTCTCTGAGTTTGCTTGTTTCCTTGCAGACGTTTCATTACCCAAACTGGGTAACATCATCAGCACTGATGATGTTGCCCAGTTTGGATAATGAAACATCTTCAAGAAAACAAGCAAGCTCAGAGAGCACCAAGGACCCCTCCCAAAGAAAGACAGAACAGCAATGTGTCATGGTTCCAAAAAGAAGCAGCTTTTCAAAGAACCTTGAGGCTTATTTACCTTAAAGAATCCTTTTATTGCTACATAGCTTCGGCACGTACAATAGTGAAGCCAAAAACTGAATCCTCCCACCCCCAATCATCCGTAACAAAGCATAACTCACTCCTTCATTTTACAGTCACCAATCACATTCTCCAATTAGTGTGAAGTGTGAATTGTCCCCCCCTACTCCTCCTGTTACAGCTGACCTTGGCAGTGCTGTGCTGAAATATTGTTATGGTTAACTAGCATATTTTCCCATCCACTAGGCTAGTATTGTCTGATTTAACTCTAGAAGTGATATGCAGGCTAAATAAAACATGTTTGCTTCTTCACATATGGCAAGCAAGAACATCCGATGTTAGCAGTCTTGACATCGTAGTGAAGTTGCATAAAACAGAATGTCCAAGGATTCTAGGATACAATGTGATCAAAGTCTCCTTCCTATGTCTCCTCTTTTGCAACAGGGCTGTTTGTTCTGATCTCCTCCTTTTCCCTAGCCATGGGTGGCATCAAGGCAGCCCGTATTCTCCATGCAGGACTGCTAGAAAATAAGCTTCACACTCCACAGTCTTTCTATGATACAACTCCAACAGGCCGAATCATTAACCGCTTTTCTAAGGACATCTATGTGATTGATGAAGTGATACCGCCAACAATATTGATGTTTCTTGGAACCTTCTTTAATTCTGTATCAACAATGATTGTGATCATAGCAAGCACTCCGCTATTTGCTGTGGTTATAATACCTTTAGCCGTTTTGTATTATTTTGCACAGGTAATTCATGTCATTTTCCCCCCTTTTGTTACCTTGCTATTTGCATGATCGTTTTTGAAGTACCAGAACGCTGGGCAGATAATGCACTCTGAGTTTGAAAGAATTAATCTGTTACATATTTACATAAATGTACACTTTACTGGGTTCCATTCCATTGGAACAACGAAGCCAGCTCTTCTGTCTGAGAGGAATCTCAGTTAGGTTTACAAGACTGAATAACTTATTCACAGTCATTTACTTACTGCCCTATTCTAAGTATTTTTGTGTAGCTCCAAATAGCTATTGTGATCTTTCTTAAAATAATTATAGCCTGCCCTTTGTTTATAAGCTGCTCCAGCAACAGTAGAAAATGCTTACCAATAGAAACCAAAATAATAAAAATAAAAAACATTAAACATCATCAAAGTCAAAGCAGTTGCTAACATTAAAAAAAGATTAACAGTACAGCAGAATAATGGAAGATAAATGTAATCTCCACTGGTATATATCACTTTATCACTATTTTGGCATGTTTTTTATAATGTAGTGGGGATTTTACATGAACAGTGGAAAAAGAATCTTATCATAATAAATTAAGACTTCTTTCCCTGCCTCCTGAATTCCATAATTGGAAGACCTGTGTTCAGAATTGCTGTCCTTACAGTGACATGGATGCAGTTAATATACTGGGATGGGGAGGAGTGATGGTAAAATCTGTATCTGAAAGTCATCCAGAAAATATACCCTCAAAATCAAGGTTAGGCTAGCTTTTCCTCAGAAGTTGCTTTTCAGTCTACAATACATTTTTGTACTTAGAGCTTTCAAACATGTAAACATCACCTGAAGCCTAAAATGGCACAGCTGAGAAAAATCTTTACCGTTGATTCTGATATCTCATAGGCTTTCCCCAAGATTTAGTGAGAGAAATCCCAAAGAATTGGATACAACCTCTTTTTTCAAGGCCTTGAAAAGTTCCTTCTATCTGGGAACTGTATTGGTTCTCTATGATGTGACAGTCTTGATAGCTGAGATCAAATATGTAAAATGCTTTAAGAGGTTTTGTGTTTTGTTTTTTTTAACATAATGCTTTTGAACCGGCCATGGCAGCGGTTCTATGTAGCTACCTCTCGTCAATTAAAGCGACTGGAATCCGTTAGCAGATCCCCCATATATTCGCACTTTTCGGAAACGGTCACAGGAGCCAGCGTCATCCGAGCATTCAAAAGAGGGAAGTCTTTTGTTTACAGCAGTGACACAAAGGTGAACGACAATCAGAAAAGTTACTATCCTGGAATTGTAGCCAACAGGTAAAGTTGTTTTTCAAGTTGTTTTTAATGTCAGCCTCTCACTTGAAAAGACAAATAGTTCCAAATGAAGTGTGTGTTGTGTACTAAAAATGTTTTCTTATTTACTAGGTGGCTGGGAGTTAGAGTTGAATTTGTGGGAAACTGTGTGGTATTCTTTGCAGCTCTTTTTGCCGTACTAAGTAAAAACAATTTGAGTGCTGGCCTGGTTGGACTTTCTGTATCTTATGCACTTCAGGTATGTATAATAGATTGCTTATATTAAAAGTAGAAGTGAAACCTCATTATAATATGACCTTTTCATTTGGCATTCTGGTTTTAATTGCATATTGCTACAGCATCTCTTCCTCTCCCTCTCTCCACTTTTTTGTGGCAAAGTAAGAATATAAGAATGAACTGCAGTGGGTTGCCTCTTATGTCTAGGGCTGTGCTGATTTAGGAGGCAGTAATGAGCAGGACAGTGATGCCAAGGGGGTATGACTATATCATGTACATGAGCAGCATGTTAACCAAAGATTGAACATTTGGGAAAATAAAGTGTTTGCTTGGCACCCAAGAGACATTAACAAAGGTGCCAAGTAACTGCATCTTATGGAGGGAGTTCTCCATGTGGATGCCATCTTCTAGACATGTTGTCCCATTTTGAACATGTAGTTACAATTATAGTTCTTACTGTGCCATTGTTTGAAAATGCATTCTTGCATCAACATGCATGCCCAGCTTTGTTACTAACCATGTTTCTTGGGCTTAGAAATCAGACTCTCTGTCCAGCCTCAGTCTGAATAGCTTGGTCCAACAGAAGAGATAATCATAAACAAAAAGTAGCTGCTTCCTTGTGATCTAGATTCAAATCAAGGTAGAGTTGCTTCTGGGAAGGGAAAGCCAACGGCAATATTAGAAGCAATTGCAGTGTAAGATATTGTGAGGAGGCTGGGAAAGGAAGGGAAGGCAGATCAGACATCAGCAGTCGAGAGATAATGGGTGAGTCATTTGACAGCTTATCTTATAAACATCAACTTGGTCCAGATGGAAAGAAATCCGGAGGAAAAAACATTGCACAATCATCAAAGAGAGTTTAGTTGAGTAAATGAGATTGGGGACTTCCTCTTTGACTTTCCAAGATTCCACATTTAGCCCACAGTAGCATTAAATACACCTTCCTAGACTCTGGGTTGTTCTTGTTTATTTGATCCTGCCCAACTGTGTGGGCTTCACATGCAAGTTAGTAGGAAGTGACAGTGATTGCTGCAGACCAAGGTGGCAACCAGTGTGGGTAAATAAACCAGAATACATAGGGGCCCCTTTCCTCCTTTCGTTGGGCCTGTCTAAGGTTGTGTTCTGCTTGTATTTGAGGAGAAACCATGTTAAGATTTACTGTTTGCTTCCATATCTTTTCTAACAAAAGGCCTTTAGTTAACAACAGCATATTGCAAAAGCTATCAGACTGCACAATCTGTCAGGGATTTAACTTCGCTTTCAGTATGAAGGGGGGGAGGGAGAGGAGAAGTCATCTGTTTGACTAAGAGCAGGGTGGATTATGTGGCTCTGAAATTGAAAAGCAAAAGATTGGGCTTTAAAATGTGCACCGCACTGACAAAGTGCATTCAGAAATGTCGATCTGCAGTAGTGAAATTGCTTGTGAAATTTGGGACTTACAGTATCTGGGAAGATCAAAGGATTTGAATTGGGCCTCCCAGCCTTAAAAGCTATTAAAGTTGAGATTATGGCAAGAGGAAGCACATCGATTGAATCTCTATCCCAGGTAACAATAAGGTCACACATTCAGAGTGGCAAAGCAATTAATTCTAGCCTTACCTATTTTTAAATGGAATGTAAGAAATAATACAAGCCTTAGGTAGTTTTCAATATAATTAAAGATACAGTAGTAAAGATAATAATAATAATAATAATAATAATAATAATAATAATAATAATAATAATAATAATAATAATAATAATAATAATAATAATAATAATAATAANAAAGTTGGAAGGGACCTTGGAGGTCATCTAGTCCAACCCCCTGCTCAGGCAGGAAACCCTATACCATTTCAGACAAATGGCTGTCCAGTCTCTTCTTAAAAACTTCCAGTGTTGGTGCATTTACCGCTTCTGGAGGCAGGTTGTTCCACTGGTTAATTGTTCTAACTGTCAGGAAGTTTCTCCTTAGTTCTAGGTTGCTTCTCTCTTTGGTTAGTTTCCATCCATTGCTTCTTGTCCTGCCTTCAGGTACCTTGGAGAATAGCTTGACTCCCTCTTCTTTGTGGCAGCCCCTGAGATATTGGAACACTGCTATCATGTCCCCCCTCGTCCTTCTCTTCATTAAACTAGACATACCCAATTCCAGCAACCGTTCCTTATATGCTTTGGCCTCCAGTCCCCTAATACTGTGGTTTAGAGAAAGTTTCCATCCCTATTTTCTTATTTAGTTTTCATTATTATTCTGCACTTGAGTCAGAGTACCACGCAAGTTCAAAACAGACACAAACACAGGAGAAAAAAAAATGCAAACTCAGATACCTGTTCTTAATCTTTCAATATTAGTATTACAAGTATTACCTCACGTGGAAACTTGAAAAAAAGCTCCTAAGGATTACCCATTCTCAGTTTGGCTGTCATATAACTGGAAGTTACTTGGTCTTCCAATGTGAAGTTTCAGCTTTTGTCCTCTTGTAACACTGCCCTCCCTACAGATAATGTTGATATCAGTAGGACCTTTCCAAGCAGAGAATCCCATTTCTCTACAAAGAAGATAGATATAGGTATTGGGGATGTTGATCACCGTATAACATCTGGATTTCTGGCCTTATCTTTTAAAGATATGCTATGGAAAAATACTACTTAATAGTATTTTAGAAGTATCTCTGCCAATGGTAGCTATCTGGGTTACTTTTTGTAGCCATGATTACCTTCTGACTCAGGTAATACTTTTTTAATCATTGTGTAGGTGACAATGTCTCTGAACTGGATGGTACGAATGACATCTGATCTGGAAAGCAACATTGTGGCTGTAGAAAGAGTGAAAGAATACTCTGAAAATGAAACTGAGGTGAGTTCCTCAGTGGGGGAAATTACTTCTCAAAAAGCAAGCAGTAATGTAAATATGTAATTCCTCTATTGACTTGGATAAATTCAGTGCTACATATTACAGGCTTCTCGGACTGAACTCAGCATAGTCTACTTTTGACCCAAAATAGCTAGATAAGACTCTAGGACCCTAGGTTGTATACTAGCATGAAGTCCCATTAAGCAACTGTTATCCAGTTTGCTTTCATTTCAGAAATAACACAGCATTGGAAAATACATTAAATATTTTTAAAACACATATTACTCCTACATTAAGGAAGAGCATTTATCCTATAGACTATTCCATACTAATATACAGTGGCGTCAGCCTGCATCATAACTAGTATTGTTTTTGCTTTCATTGTTGCAACAATGAAAGATACATTATATAGCAATGTTTTCCTTGATAAAGATTAGTACTGTCATTATTATTCAGTATCATTCATTGTTACTATGTTATTGAATATAATAACTAACATGCAAGTTTGTCATCTCCATGAATGTTGTTGAACTATAATTCCCAGTATTCTTTGCCATTGGCTGTGCTAAGTTGCTAGGAGTTTTGTTATTCCAAAGAAGGTTAAAAATTGCAAGTCTTATCCTTAATGATATTGTGTGCAAAATGCTTTGTATTCAGGAAAGGTTTCTCTATTTGTTTATGTATTGATTCATTAAATTTACAGCTGGCCTTTCCTCTTAGAGCTCATGGCACCTTACACCTTCATTTTATCCCCACAATCAATTTGGGTGACAACAGGTAGATATACTGGCCTCTCTTACATGCATCGCAAAAGTTTATACTCAATTTGGGTGACAACAGGCAGATATACTGGCCTCCCTTATATGCATCGCAAAAGTTTATACTCAATTTGGGTGACAACAGGTAGTACTGGCCTCCCTTACATGCAACGCAAAAGTTTATACTCTGATACAGAGGTTTAAACTGTATCACATGTATTACTAAAATGCCAATTGTATACACAGTGGCAAATGAGCATTATACTACTAATTGTTAGAAAGCTTAGTTCCTTTTATAACCATGAGGTGACCATTCTCCTCTTTTGTGATTTATTTTCAGATATCTCCAAGAAGTTTGAAAAAAAAATATTATCAATTGCTATGGCTTATAAAACTCACCTGGTGCCCTCTTCATATGCTAATTGTTTCAGGCCTCTCATGCACTCTTCATGTGTGTGCATGTGTATATATTTATTGTATTTGATATAATTTAATGATTGATTTTAGGTCTTAGACTTCAACTAAATAAACCAACCTATTTCCCAACAACTTTGGGAAGAGGAGGCTGAAAAAGAGTTCCAGAGTCACGAAGGCATTCCATAAATAAGGGTGAACATGAAACCTAATCCAACACCTTACCACCCTACCAACTAGCTCTCCTTTTAAATCAAGGGTCTTCAGACTTGGCCCTTTTATGACTTGTGGACTTTAACTCCCAGAATTCCTCAGCCAGCATGCCCTGGCTGAGGAATTCTGGGAGTTGAAGTTCATAAGTCATAAAAGGGCCAAGTTTGAAGCCCCCTGTTTTAAATGGTTCATCAAACAAGCCACTTGCTGTTAATATTTAGTGGAAGACTGAATACTAATCATGGAGTTTTTAATACAATATACTCCTTCAGAGTTGAAAGTAGGGTTCAAGTGCTAACACAGTATCCTGTAACTCCTTCCATGTTCAGGCTCCCTGGATCATTGAGGATAAAAGACCTCCAGAAGACTGGCCCACCCAGGGAGAAGTGGTCTTTACAAGGTATTCTGTCAGGTATAGGAAAGGTTTGGATTTGGTGTTGAAAGACCTCAGCCTGAGTGTAAAAGGTGGAGAAAAGGTATGTTTCTAACATAGCCACTTTACTGCAGTGAATCAACTTGTTTTTTCTGTAACCTGCATTTAAAAATGAAGACTTTGGTTTTCTTTAGCTGATAGAAGAAATAGAACATTCATAATTATCAATGACACATATCCTGGTCATCATATAGTAAATATTTTGTGTTCAGCCCTAGCTGCACTGATATCCAGAAAGTTCTTCAATTTCTGACAAAACAGACCACAGTTCCATTATCAAATTTATAAGAGGGTATAAAGGGCAATCTTCATGAGTTCTGTGAGATACTTTAATAGGTGGGAAACTAATTTCATGTGGAAAAACCTGGCCACAGTATAAATTAGAATGTCTTTATCCAATAAATAAAAAAGATTGTCTATATTTGCCCAAAACCCATTTCAAAATTTTGGCATCGACATTTAACAGGAGAAATGACCAATAACTTATTGTAAGGACCTACCTCAGCTAAGTCACCCAAGAAAGCAGAACTCTTGAAACAGGCATTGTCTCAAAAGGAATTTTTATTAGGGGCTAGTGACAGCAGGGAATCAAGGCAAGATCTGAGAGGAAAACCTGCAAAGCAATATATTAAAAGCAGCATTCAATATTCCTACCCCAATGGTCTCAGTGTTCATTTGAATCCCAGCCAATCCACAGGTGGCATCATGTTTTGGTAACCGGTCTTTTCAGCGGGTTCCTCAAGATCTTTCTCACTTTCAATTTCTTCTGGCTCCAAGCACAAACCGTCTCTTAGATAAGGAAGAGACGTTCCATCCACTGGGGGAAGGGCATCTTAGCAGACAGTGCAAAGCATTCCCAAAAGCTCCCCCCTCCCAACAATGGCAGGACACAAAGAAAAGCTGCAGAAAATAGCAAATGAATATATGCATAGAATACATTTTCTTTTGGGACCTGACACTTATCCAATCAGCAGAACCTTCACCACGCTTCAGCATCAATTAGATAAGCTTCATTAAAGGAAGTTTAGAAAAACGTTGTGTGTGTATGTCTATGTAGGTGTGTGTGTATATATATATAAATACATATACACATACATGCATACTATACATACATACATATACACACACACATACACACACACACACACACACACACACTTCTCCAATAATACAGGGGGGGGGGGACCAAAACCAAATAGGCTAACTTACAGAATGCATACAAAATCTGTGACCCATTTCTCCCGTGAAATTGAAATTTGGCAAATTTTATAAAACATTTTATGACATAATCTTTGTCATGAAGCAGTTTATGACATAATACAAAATGTCATAAAACATTTCCTTTGCTAATATTTGACACGTTGATAGCTCAACATGGGCTATTTCCAAGGCAGATACCGTGTTTCCCTGAAAATAAGCCCTAACTTGATTTTCATGAAAAATAGCAATAATGTGATCACAGATAAGTGTCTTGAAAGTGTAACATAAAGAAGAAAAAGAACACTACATGTAAACCACAACCTCTACAAGTTTCATGCAATTTTTCAGTGGAACCATCATTTTAACCATTGCTGATTCTTCAAAACTGTGAATTAGGTTGGGATTGTTGGACGAACTGGAGCTGGCAAATCCTCAATGACCCTCTGCCTCTTCAGGATTCTGGAAGCCACAAAGGGAGAGATTACCATTGATGGGTTGAAAATTGCAGATATTGGCCTTCATGACTTGCGATCCAAGCTGACTATAATTCCCCAAGTAAGCCTACTTTTATGTATTAAATCAGGATTAGAGTTCCTGGCTGAGGAATTCTGGGAGTTGAAGTCCACAAGTCATAGAAAGGCCAAATTTGAAGATCTCTGTATTAAATCATTCTAGTGGGGATTATTGCTTTGTTTATATTTATTGGCTACCCAACTCCAGTAGACTTTGGATTGCAAATGTATAGCCAAACAGTAACAGTTGTAGATTTTTGTGTTAGAACAATTGCCTTGTGTCCCAGGACAGATGTAAGTTGGGAACCAAACACTGTAGTTTAAATGAGATGATCTTTGTATGTATACTCAATGTATTTTGTCCACTTACTTTGAAAGGATTTTTAAAGATGCCTAAAAACAAGATTTCCTATTTCTATATTTTTTTTTTACCTCAAAGTTTTCTATCTCAAAAGATTTTGGTGAGTAGCAGAGTTGTATCATTCCATGTGCCGGAAAATAGTTGTTCCTGCAATCTGAAGCTTTATTATTAAAATTTATATAGCTACCTATCTCATACATATGACTCTGTGCAGCTTACAAACAATTAAAACAAATATAAAACAGCAAAACAAACAATATAACAAATTAAAAACCTCATCTGGTATAAAACATGGCTGCATGGATAATAAATATTACCAGATATTCAGCCTATGTAACACCATTACTCTGAGAGCTCCACAGAGACACCTAATCGGGGAGATGCATAGCATATAAATTTAACAAATAAATGCCTGTGTTTCTCCAGGTATAATTCAAGGTGCTGGTTACTGTGGGTGCTCCATCACTGGAGATTTTTAAGAAGAGACTAGACCAGGGGTATCAAACTGCCGGCCCGCGGGCCGGATGCATCATGGCAATGGGAAAAAAGTCACGATATGTCGCGTCACGTGACATTGCGAATTTGATACCCCTGGACTAGACAGTCACTTGTCTGAAATGGTATAGGTTCTCCTGCTCGAGCAGGGGGCTGGACTAGAAGACCTCTAAGGTCCCTTCCAGCTCTTTTCTACTCTATTCATGATTTGGGGCTGGGTTACCTAAGGGACTATCTTCTCCCAGTGTTTACTGCTTTACAATTTGATCCAGCAGATTGGGCATACTGGTATGGCTACTCAATCTCGAAGAGTACAGATTATACACTCAAACTTGTTTTAATGTCTCTTTGAGTTAGAATTTACTTCAGAAATACTCTAATATATATTTCTGTATGGGTAGGTAACTCATATTTCTTTAGACGTGCATTCTAAATCCAGTCTGATCATTTTCTTAAGGACCCTGTTCTTTTTTCTGGAACACTCCGAATGAATTTGGATCCATTTAATAAATATTCTGAGGAAGAACTATGGAAAGCTCTTGAACTGTCCCATCTGAAGAGGTTTGTCAGCAGTCAGCCTGCTATGCTAGATTATGAATGTTCAGAAGGAGGAGAAAATCTGAGGTAATTATAGTTCTAATTTGGAAGACATAAGTATAACAAGGAGACATTTCAAGAAAAATGTTGAAATATCTAGTGTCTCTCTTATGAAGCAATTGCATTCGTATCTCCTTTCCCCTGGCAATTCACTGTCTATGCTCAGTTCTCATTAGATTTTTATGTTTGGATCCAATTAACTCCTGCCCTACCCTTTGTTGTGTACTGTGTATGTGTGTGCATGCACATGAATACTGTCTATCTACAGTATTCTTACAGTATCTGGGGACAGTTCTCACTTCTATCCCTGGCAATAGTTTAAAATAGCTGTCAGCTTGAACCGGAAATAACCTATCTAGTCAATTAGTTATTTCTATTTTTTCATCCCAATCTTTTCTACTGTCTTTCCCCAGTCTGATTCTCTCCCAGTTTCCTTTCTTCTTTCCCCTGCCATTTCATAATTTTCATTTTTCCCCCAGCCATTACATTTTTTCAGTCTTTCCATACAGGTTGTTTCCTCTTGGGTCTCTCAACATTTTACACTATTGAATTACTTTGTTTTGTTTAAGAGAATATTCATTGTTTATAGAAAGGTCTTCAATACTGTGAAGCTCTGGAATGTGCTTTGCAAAATAGGAGTCACAGAACATCTCATTATCCTCATGCAAAACCTATAGACAGGTCAGGAAGCCTTGGATATGGACAGAACATGACAGGTAGAAGGAACGAAAAGAAGATCAGCAGCAAGATGAATGACTCTATTGCAGCAAGATGGGTGCACTGTTGGAAAACCTGAAAGACCCAGCTGGGAAACAGATCCTCCTGGAGAAAATCTAATATAATTGCTAAGAGTCAGCACCAATTTCATGCTGACTTCATGGGTGCACATAATCAATAAATCAATTGAGGGAAATAATATATGCAAGCTGGCATAAAATATAACATTAGAATATACTGCAGGACTGGGACTGTTTGCGTTTAGTCCTCCTCTTTGCCTGTATCTATAAATTATTGGAAGAGACTTCTTTTCTGTTGCTCTCCTTGAATGCACAAAAGAAATGTCTGTGGCCCCATGGAGCTGTTTTCATGATAGATACTGCACTTCATTGAAGTACTGTTTTATATACATGATACAGGTCTTGGTGCTAATCATAACCAAACCACGGTACAGGCAAGGCGGAGAGGGAATGAAACAGTTTATCACAATCTCGCATTTGTTTAGGGGCTCTTTTCCACTACAGAAAATGTTACGGGCAAAGTGTTATTTTTTTATGGAACTGTATTTTTCCTCTTTTTCAAGAGTTTCTGTGGGATATACAGTATCAACAGCCAGGCACTACTGCTTAACAATTGTTTCTGCTCTGAATCATTCTTTGGCATAGCATTAGGTTTTCTTAATGCCACATCCTTCACATGCTCATTGATTAAAACAAAACTTTCACTTACTTTTTCCAGCGTTGGCCAAAGGCAGCTTGTTTGCTTGGCAAGAGCACTCCTTCGCAAAACAAGGATACTTGTTTTGGATGAAGCCACAGCAGCAATTGATCTTGAGACAGATGATCTCATTCAGATGACAATAAGAACGCAGTTTGAAGACTCTACTGTGCTAACGATTGCTCATAGACTGAATACAATTATGGATTATACCAGGTAGTTAAGTATGACCAATACGTAATGCTAATTTGAGAGTCGGGGAGAGGGAGTTGCTTTTTTACCAGGCTTCCTCTCCGGGTTGAGTACCACTCTTGAAAGTGTGTACCTTGTGTTGGACAATTGCAATACATTGGGGATTTGGTTAGTGTCTGGCCGACCGCTGCCCATCAATCTCCCTGCTGGGCAGGCTGTCAAAGTTGAGATAAGGGATCAATGTGCTACACAGTTTGGGAGTGTTCCTAGATTCACCATTTATAACTTAAAAGACAGTTAAAAGTTGAGATAAGGGATCATATGATCTTGATTCTGTCCCTCTATTAATGCAACCTAGGACTGTGTTGGCTTTTTTGGCAAGCTGCAGCACAGGTTGCAGCTTACAATGAGGTTTACAATTCTTCATTTCTTCCTCTTTGAGTACAAACCTTTAAAGCCAGCTGGTTATCGATGTTGGATCATGTCCACTGCCACCTTCATGAAAAAGCAGGTGATTTGTAATCATCCAGTAGGAACAACAAATGCTGGAAGAATTATCACCAACTTTTTTTCCCCTATAACAGTGATGGCGAACCTTTTAGAGACCGAGTGCCCAAACTGTAACCCAAAACCCACATATGCATCGTCGAGTGCTGGGTGGGTGTGGCCATTGGGTGGGCGTGGCTGCGGTGGTAACGGCAGACTGGGTGGGACTAAAAAGTTCAATCAATCAATTCCACCTTGCAAGATCTTTTTTTTCCCTGCAAGAAGTTGAAATTGACTGAACCTTTTTTTTTTTTTGCACACGGCGGCGGAGGCCTAAAGCAAAAAAGTTTTATAAAACCCAGCTGAAGGCCTAGGACTGGGGCGACGGCGCATGTGCCCACAGAGAGGGCTCTGAGTGCCGCCTCTGGCACCCGTGCCATAGGTTCGCCACCACTGCCCTATAATGTATCTGGTATATTTGTACTAGAGTGGACTCTGTTATTTTGCACATTTAGCTTTTCCTTTCTCGTGTCAATTTTTTGCTCATGTAGTTCAGCAATAATGTTTCAGGGCCTTCGTAGAACTGAAAAGGATTCTATTAGATTCCACAGTTAGGAAAGGAATGGTTTTATGGCAATCGGCTCTCTTCAGCAATCAATTTTTTTCTTTGCTTGTTTGCTTTGCAGAGTCCTAGTTCTGGACAGAGGAAGAATTGCAGAGTTTGACTCTCCTTCAAGTCTTATTTCATCCAGAGGGATTTTTTATGGTATGGCTAAAGATGCCGGATTGGCATGACAGCAGAGCTACTCTGTTCCATCAAAGGAATAATTATCGGGCTGCGTTATCTTCACTCCAAAATAGCATCCCGAATGAACTGTGCTTTTCAGAGCAGGCCTCTCTTATCAGATTTAGCAATAGAGAAGCAAAAATGTTCCATGGGACTGAGAAACAGAAAATGGCATTTTCTATTTTTAAATGTATTTTCTACATAACTGAAATATTTTTTAATTGACAAACATCTTAAGTACTTGGATACAAGTATGTATGCATACCTGTACTCTATTTCATTTCTAATAAATTACATTTGATGATATAAAAATACTAAAGTCTTCCTATTTGGGTTAGGTTTTTGTTAAATGGGGGAAAAATCAAAGGTAATTTGAAAAGATACATATTATTTGCAATTCACCTAATAAAACCTTTCTCACACCTACAACTTCACAGCCTAACAAACATAAATGACTAATTTCAGACACAGGTGATTTTGTGGTCTCTCTACAATCTCTACAATTAATACAACAACTGTAGGAAAGTTTGCCATTGCATATTTTGGAATACCTTTTTAAATTTCCCCATCTAGTCTTAGTTTTAGATTTCCTAGTTTTGGCACCCACCCATTAACCTCGTTGTCATGATCAGTAAAATTTGGCTGCCTAACAGACTGTATTATGATAATGATTGCTTCTAGGCTGAATACAATTTATTTCCCCCAAAGATATTTCTACAATTTCTGGTAGAGTCCACCTTATGTATTTCTAATAGAAGAAATTCTTGCAAAAATGTTCCAATCCAACAAGAGGCATTACCTTTAGTAGAGATTTCAGAATTTCTATCCTGAACTGGATGAGACACCGTAGACTTGTAGTTCCTTTTGAAAGCTGTACATGCAGGGGTTTGTTTTAAAGGAACTAGTTCCCATTTCTGGTGGACATGTATTTTAAAGGTGGCACTTGAAAAAATACTTAATTTCTTGATGTCAGATCATAGCTGGGGCACAATTATTTAATCAGCTGGAACTTCTAATTAATAACCACTGCAACTCTCTTTTTGTTTCTTTATAAATTTCTTTATGAAGTTAACATCAATCAAAAAGCTGTGCATTTGATCAATTGGTTTTCATGGCATGGCAAACAATAATGAATTTTTTAAGGTAAAAATGTTAATTCAAATTTAACTCTTAGCTGGGATTGTTAATCTTCCACAACAAAAGTAGCACACAATTATTCCGATCAACATTTAAGATGAAAAAAGCAAATCACTCATTTTATGGGCAATAACATTTTATTAACTATAAAAAGGATACAACCCAAAAAAATAATATTAAATCTATAACATGTAGATAATTCTTTTATTTTAACCAGGTTATTTATGTAACAATGCAGGAAGTCCTGATTCCCTTATATCCAGTGATGTCAAGAAAGAATTACTCAATAGATTAATACATTTGGTTAGCAAAGCTATTAAAATCATCTGTTATAAATTGCAGAAGTTACACAATATAAAAATATTTCTCAGAGTGCATAGAAAGATGTCAGCAATTGTCCATTATGATCAATTGACTTGTACTGTATTTACTAAAACAATGATTATTCAACAACGTTCTAGATCTATGTTGATAGCTGCTTATAAATGAGAAACCTAATATATTTCCAATACTTTTCAACACATAATAGAGCATTCTTAAGCACACTGATTCTGTGCTGGTTGTAGCCTCTCGCTTTCCATTACTTCTTCCTAAAACATGTTAAAATTTGTAACTTGAATCTTTTATCTGAAACAGCACATTTTTTTCCCCAGACTTCAAATTGCAGCCCTTAATGAACTCTGATTTTAATTGGGCACCTACGTCTTTTACACCTTCAAGGATTAAGTCCTAGGCCTTTTAAATAGCAACAGAAGAGGTCAGATAAAACTAGTTTATTTCAGCCCTTATAGGCCCTAGGCAAATTTGATCAATGGCAGTCGTATCCTTTCATTTATCTGTGACTTAGTAGGTCTAAATCCTTGCAATCATAATGATGGAATATGGCTTAATCTCCTAAATTTAGGCTATATGACAAAATGGATCTATTGCCATCAATTATTTCACTGATGTAAAATATTTTGTGTTTTAAGAGAATGGCGGGGGCTCTAAATTCAATTGGTATTGAATGGGTCAGTGTATTAAGTTCTAACTTAGGTAGATGGATATTTAAGCTGACAAAATATCTGAAGAGAACATCTTTATTTATTGAACCAAGACTCAGGGACACTTAACGAGAAGCTGTAACTTTGCAACAACACTGCTCTAGGCAAACGTGAGCTGAAGGATACTTCAGCTATGCACCTTTGGTGGCTGTCACTGATTGTCATAAATCAATTGGTTTTCTCTCTGGAGCTGCAAACCCCAGTTCCTAGGAGAAACAAGGACCCTGTTAGCATTTAAATTACAACCGATTCCGGAGTTAACTATGGATCTCTTTCAATCAGGCTACTCTCTGAAGCCTGTAGAAATCCAGATCATTCCAGAACTTTTATTATTTATTTATTAAATTTATGTGCCACCTATCTTGCCCAGAAATTACCCTGGGTGGCTTACGAACATTAAAACTAGTATATATTAAAATAATAAAACGATAAATAACAACAAAAAATTAATACTATTAAAAGATGGGGAGGAGAGGAATATGAAACACACAGGGAGAGGTGGGGGCCTTTCCTAATCCAATAGCCACCTCCAGAATGGTTCCCCCTCCCTGCCGTACTTTTGCCATAGGGCAAAAGTACAGCAGAAAAGGCTCTTCTCCTGGACCCCATCAGGTGTGACCAATGTTGTTTCTGTCCCATAATCGGGCTTGAATCCTGATGGGAAGGGGTCCAGATAATCCGTTTCATCTGAAGCTACCAAGCAACAACTTTCTATTCCATCTTCCCTAAAGAGGGAAGACTGGAAACTGGGTGAAAATTGTCCAGCCGGGTAGGATCAAGAGATGATTATTTTTTTTAGGAGGGGGGCAAACCAGGACCTCCTTAAATGGACCCAGGAATGTCCCCTCCTGCAGTGAAGAATTAATCACTGCCTGAACCCACCTGACAGTCACCATCCTGGAGGGTTTCATCAGCCAAGAGGTATGAGGATCTAATTGACAGGTAGTTGTACTGACAGCATCAAGGAGCCTGTCCACTTCATCAGGTCCAACAGGACTGAACTGCTCCCAAATAACTACTTTCCAAGCACAATGCATGGGGTCTATCTGGGAATGAATTCGAGCAACTTTGTCTGTCAGGTGTGTGACCCTTAAGATGAATATCCGAGCCCCCCCCCCCCCCCCCCCGGCCCAGGAGGGACTGGGTGATCTTGAACAGGGCCATTAGGCACTGCTCTGAGGATGCCATAAGAGCGGGGAAATGTTTCGCCACTTTTACTGCCATGAGATAGGCCTTAATGGCAGCTATAAGTAGAAGTCACAGTCATCCCTTGTCTTCCTCCAGCAGCGTTCTAGGCATCTTTTAATTCTTTTCAAAACTTGCAGCTCCTCCGTGAAACACAGGGAGGGGCGAGAGTGAAGGGTTAAAAGAATGTGCACAGGCACGATCCTGTTTAAAACCTCAGCCACGCTTTGATTCCAGAACATTATCAGAGCTTCAGCAGGACTGTGCAGCAAAGTTCCCATCAGATCCATCAGTCACTGGGGGAAGACCGCTTGAATGGATCCAGCCTCCCTGTAGAGGGAGGGTAGCATAAGAGAATCTCGGGGACACCAAGGCATGACCTGACCATGACAAAGGGGAAACCAACAGCGCCCCCCAGGTCCTATTGCCATTGCTCCAACATGAAAATCATATCCGGCATGTGGCCGTTGTCCTGAGTCGGACCCGAGATGATCTGGGATAGGGCCATGGCTGCCATGGTAGTCATAAACTCCTGGGCCGCTTCCGAGACCAAAACCAGGGAAAGCAGATTAAAGTTCTCTAGGACCATAAGTCTAGGGAACTCCATCGCCAGCCTCAAGATGACCTCCAGCAGCATCAAGCAGGGAGGTTGCTACACAACAGGAGGCTGGTACAGTAGCAACACTGGCAACTGATTTTGTGAACCCAGCTTCAGGTACAGGGTCTCACAGCCAGAAACTTGGGGAGCAAGGCTCCTGAAGACTAAGAGATTCATGGATGACCACTACTACCCCACCTCCCCTGTCCTGGGGTCTTGGCTGGGGCAAAATCCTAAACCCTATTTAAATGGCTTAGCTGTTAAACATTTTAGTTAAGAAAAATGCTTTACCTATATATTATATATATATATAT
>NW_015387905.1:5944-50493 GCF_001527695.2 Protobothrops mucrosquamatus | reverse complement strand
AATATTGTTAGTTATCTTTAATTTAAGCAAACCATGTCTTCCTACTTTCTCTTAAAAATGTCTAGCCTACACTTCCATCATTAGAGCAATCCCAAAGGGAATCTGATACTTAAAATCAAAAACTGTTCATATAGACTGTTCATCAACTTTAAGTTGCCTACATAAAAGACCCCCTCAGATTTTAAAGATAAAATAAACCATCAAATTTTATCAATCACTGTGATTCATGCCATTTTGAAGTTCCATTTTGAGATGGGCAATAATTGGAAAAGCTGAAAATTCTGCATCCCCCACTTATAATTTTATCCAGCTTCTTAAGGGTTTGGGGGCAGTCTTAAGAATGAAAATGGGCTTCCTTATCTCATCCTTCAAAATACGAAGGAAGAAAAAACCTTGTCACTGAAGTGCAATCAGTTTGCTAAAAAGACCATGAGATTTCAGTGAGGGAGAAAGCAACATTCGGCCTATGGATTACCTACCTTTTAAAACCCAATCTTAAACAGATCATATGACCAACATGGATCGTTGAAGGTAAATGATAGATTTTCATCAATATGTTTGTCAAAAGCATGAGAGGAGGGAATGTAAGTGCAGAAATCAAGAACGGAATTCAACTTCTCTAAAAACCCTGCCCATGATAGGGAAAAGTCTTAAGCTACTGCTGGACAAGCTACCTTCTTTCTCCTCTAGCAAATCAAGCTGAATAATAAAGAGCCTCTTCATAATGAAATGGCAGACATTGAACACAGAGCACAGAATCATAGGGCTGTTAGGAACTTCAGAAGTCCTTCAAGTCCAAGAACCTGTTCAAACAGGAGACCTTATACCATCCTGGTCAAATAGTTGTCCAGTCTAATTTTGGAAACCTCCAGTGATGGAGCACCAATATATAAATTAGCTGTTTGAGAAAACATTGTACCTAAGTACACAGAAGAGCTCTCCTTTCCAGACTGTTCCTTATAGGATCCAAAAGGAAAAAAGTGACACTGAACACATTTTGACCCTGCAGGTTCCAAGAACTAATTCTATAAAATATGTTCAATCAGTTTTACTAGCAGGTTAAATTCAGGCAGAGGTAAACAAAAGCAATGACCACAGAACAGAGGGCTGTAGTCCCTATAGACCAGGGGTAGGCAACCTTGGCTCTTGCTGGCTCAGGAATTCTGGGAGTTGAGTCCACGAGTCATAAAAGAGCCAAGGTTGCCTACCCCTGCTATAGACCATCCAGCTCTCCACTTAATGGAAGAAACCTAGAGCCTCAAAGTTCTTTCTGGCTCTACTTCCCAAAACCAATGGGAGGGGGGGGATAGACAAGATCTAAGAATCTCTACCTTCTCCCCTCCAAGGCACTCTTCCTCCCCACTCCTTTTTAAGGTAGCATGGAGAGGATAGAAACTGGAAAACTGAGCACAAGCAGATGACCAAATTTAATCCTGCAGACCATACAGTGTAATTCTTCCTACTATGAAGACATGGATTGAATCAATTTTCCAAATTCATTACTTAAAGCCTGGCAAATATAATCACAATACAACACAAGACTTGGATTGGCAAGTCTGGCATTTGTTTTTTTTCACTGGGTATTCTAAAAGCCTATACAAGTTACTTTTTTCAGGTCTGTCTTAATTCTCTAGTACTGGGTCAGTCTTTCTTTTTTTTTTTCCAGAAACGAAGGGCTCAAATTTAGGTTCACGGCACTTGTACATACATTCCTGAATCTGTAAACAAGGAACACTGACATCTGGGTAAATGAAATTAGCAACTAAATACACCGGTTAAATCTAACTGCCCAGGCAGCTATATAGTCCATCTATATTATAGCATGTAGTCGTTGGACTACAAATAAATGAATTGATATCAATCCACTAGCTACACAGAATCCTAAAACTAGGTTAATAACTTATTCTTAATTGTAGTACTGTATCCCATGCTTTTTCATACTGTTTATTCTGGGATTTGGCATCAGAATATTGTTACAGAGCTTGAAATAGCAAGATGATGAAAAGTTTAGACATGCCTATATGAAATTGCAAGCAACACTGAAAAATGCATAGAAATTCCAAGATGTAATATTATTTATCTTGATATTAAAATACTTCTGCCATCTAAGATGCTACAAGCTTTCCTTTAAATAAATAACAGTTTTAAAGAACCTGAGGATAAATAGGATAAAAATTAGAGGCAGAAGAAACTTGTGCTAATGTCATCTCTGGAATCGGGCTACTGAGTAGACATCCTGATTGCTCCTCAGGAAAACTCTCAAGGTTAAATAGACAAAAGAAAAGAAAAGAAGGGAAATCAGTCCAAACAGTACCAAACATTCTGCATTATTTACTGCTAAGCAATTTTTGGTTAGACTCACACACACAGGGTTTTGGTTAGCACTATCTTTAAAGTAATACAGTAAAGTATATTTTCTAATATTTTATCTGAGCACCATTTCAAAGAAATCACAGCTGATTTAGCTCGTTGGCTAGATTTTTAAACCAGACAATGTGCTTCTTTCTGAAATACAAATTTTCCTAAGAACATTGGCAGCATCCCTTGTTGCAGTACATCAACAAATGGAAGGAACCACTTCTTTCATTTCCAAATTGTACAGCCTCTGTCTCTTACAGAAGCTCTTTGATGCTTTATCCCAGGCAGGAACAGTAAAGGTAGCAAAATTTCATAAACTCTGGGATCACAAAATTAGCTGCTCCTCTTGCAATCAGCAATGGCAGAACACATCCCACTTACATATTTGCAAGGCTCTGCTGCCAAAAATATGTAAATGTGCATTAGTGTGATTACCGTAAAATTAATCTTGATTCAATAGGCCAGTGTCCTGTCCCAAAGTCCACATCTCTCCTTGCTCCTTCCTGTAAAAGTATCCCAGTTTCTCAAGTTGCAAATTCAGATCTACTGAGACAACTGCATTTGAAATATCCTTTTACCAACATTAAATGCATTACATATTTAGTCTTTCAATGTACTGTGCCTCCTTTTTACTAGTTAGCAATTATTGGAACAATTAATTTATTTCCCTGAGAACTTTTGTTTTGTTGTACTCCAAGAAGAAACAATTTCATGGGTTAGGATATTCCACTTGTCAGTTTATGAAATGCAAGTATCATCACCTTTAGCATTTTAAATTAAAAACAAGTCCAACTGTTTCAACTGAGCTTGTTTTCAAAGATATACGCTCAGTTGCTTAATTATACTTTCCAAGGTAGAGTAGAAGTTAATAATATAGCCCTTAGAGAGTTCTAGGTTTAATAGTTAAAGGCTAGAATGAAACTTTTAATTCAATATTTAGTAAGTTAGTTTTGATGCCTTCTTGTTATAACAAGGCCTTTCAGTCAGTGTTGGTGCTACATTTTTAAACATAAAATCATTATTACTCATCATTAGAACAAGCTCCAGTTCTTGGAAATCTTGAAGTCTTGAGATGTCTTTGTCCTTAAAGAAATTAACACAGAAAATTAGAAGCAATGCTTAGAAGTCAGCACAAGGCACACAGTACCAAAACATTTGATCATTTTTTTCACGATCTGCTTGGCTGGAACAGATATTTTGCCCCTCTTTAAACTCTTTTAATTCCACGGTTGTTCCTAGTTATATTTTTAAATATACTTCTGTGTATTGAAGAGGATTAAATTTAATTGGAAAATTATAAATCTCTGGGAGTCTTGTTGGAGTGCAGCAATCTAGAGCAGTGGTTCTCAATCTTTTCTTCACCATGGACCCCCTTTAAATACCACGGATCCCAAAGACTTAAGATTTAAATCATAACATTTCTTCAGGCCCTCGTGGACTCTCTGTGACAACATTGTGGGCCCCCAGGGATCCATGGACCACAAGTTGAGAACCACTGATCTAGAAGAATATGAAATAAAATAATTAGAAAAACATTGACTGTTGCTTTCTTCTTTCTGTCCCCTTCTCTTTTTGCAAATCTGTGAACTAGGTTTTTCCAATTTTTAGGATATGTGCAGTTTGTAATAAGTTTTAGGTTCTTTATAATTACAAAGATTAGGTTGTTAGGAATTTTCACTTAGATCCTCCTGAAATCAATCTGAAAAAGTTAGTTGTGATTAAATGAATTTCTATAAAGTTTTCACCGAATTTAATTTGGAGTCAAACAAATGGCAAACTTAATCTATGCTATAAGTTTAATAGGAGTTGGAAAGAAATAACTGAAGCAAGATTTTGATGGTAAAGCATTGGAATGTAACCAAAAAAGGATAGTTATGCAGATATGCACTAGTTATCGTGAATGCCTTTGGGGCTCAGTTTCAGCTCTTTGATATGTTGTTCTTACAAGTTATGAGCTTTATATGGAAGTGGATGCTTGCAAAATCTAAAAACAGCCCTGTAAGTATCACCACGTAAAATAACTACTGAAGGACAACATTTCTTTAAAAGGTGGGTGTCCTGTGTATAGCTTAGTCTGCACTGAGTGCTGGACAGCGCAGAACAAACATTATTATTATTATTCACATGACAATTCTTCTCCCATGTCTGCTAATTTTGCAGCATTTGCACATGTCAGTCTATTTCTCTGGAAATAATTGCTCAGAATTTTCCTGCATACAGGTTGCAGCATTTAGCATATCCACAAATCCCTTACAGAGTTCACTGAAAATAAAACAGAGCTTGAGCAGAGCAAAATAATGTAATATTTATGCATAACAAATCCACTCATAAAAAAGGAATGTTTACTGAGACTGCATCCAAATCCTTCATCTTTTAGTCACTTTTATGGCAGAATTCCATTTCTAGACTTTATAAACTGAGGTTCTACGTATATCACAGTATTTTGGACACTGACATTTGGTATTATCACCAAACATTATGAACTCCAAAGTGACCAGTAATCGCTAAAGAAGAAATGAGGTTTATGAGTAATCCATTACATTGGTATTTAATTAATCCGTTTTTGTGTAGGAAATGCCTCACTATATGCAATTAATTATGCAATGTTTGACATACTGATTTGTTTCCCATGGCAAGAACTATATATAAAATTAACCTTAGGTTCCTTGTAATGACCAAGTGCAATATTATCTATTATTAAGACTGACAAAAAGACCAATAGAGCAGTGCCATACAATAGTTATTGGCTCGTGACCAGTTGTTTAATGACCATTCAGTCATGCCAGCTTCAGGACAGGTGGTTTGCTGTCCATAAAAGCATTCAGAATGGGTGCTTTACAGCTCGTAATATGTGATAATAATAATAATTGTAAAATGTCATGCCAGCCCCTCATCTCCATTACATAACCACATTTTGGATGCTCGGGCAACCTATTCACATGTACAACCAGTTGCCAAATGATCTGCAATTGTGATTGTCATTTTCAATCTTCTCTGCCAGAAAAACAATGGGGAAGTCAGCGGGGAAGATTGTGAGCAGAGGGGAAGAGTGGACTTGGGGTTCATTTCCCCAGCACGCCAAAGGATTAACACACCCCTCTGTGCAGGGGGGGGGAAGGTTCTTCTCAGGCACTGGAGGAACAGAGCTCAAATCTGGTGAAAATGCTAGCTAATGCCATTATTCTGGAAGACTCAGAAGGCTGAGGTTCACTAGCATTTCCCCTTCTGGAGGGAAGAAGGGCGAGAAGAGCATTCACCAAAGCACTTAGTAAATGTCAGCATTTTGAGCCTTCCAGAACAATGGCGGTCACCAGCATTTTTGCCAGATTTGAGGTCCATTCCTCCAGCAGACCAAGATTTCCTCAGGGAGGGGAGGCCCTTCATTCCAATGAAAGAATGGACTTTAAATCTGACAAAAATGCTAGTGAATGTGTTTCACTCGGAAGGCTCGGAAGGCTGGCATTCACTAGTGTTTTCCTCATCAGAGGGGAAAATATTAGCAAACGCCTTTGTTTGAAAAGCTCAGAAGGCTAACGTTTGCTAGCATCTTAACAAATGCCACCATCTTCACCCGTATGAACTTCTCATGGCCATTCCCCTGTGGAGCAGGAAGAGAGCCCAGGCATGAATGCCAGGGAGGCCGGGGCTCTCTCCTGGGCACTCTGCTTAACAACCTGCATGGTCACTTAATGGCCGCAACTGGGAGAGTCAGGGTTGTGTTTGCTGAACGAGGTGATCATATAGCATCCTACTCAACAATCAAATTCTGGGCCCAGTTGGGGTCGTAAGTGGAGGACTACTTGTACGCGATTACTGAAAAGATCGTCATAAATTATTTAGAGGGGCTTCCCCCCCACATAACGGAGGAATCAAAATACCATATAGACATTCAGCCTCACATATACAGTATATTCATTGTAGCCCTTAAATATATAACGAAGACTGCCAAATGAGATTCACTAAGTGAAATGCAGCTCTCCAGCTAGACATTTTGGCTGGACTGGCCAAATGCTTCTAGGTTTGTGCAATCCTCTTGAGATGTCAAAACCCAGGGAATTGTGAAACACTAAACAGACCACAGTGCATACCTGCTGGACTGGACTGCATTTGACTTAGAAAGTCATAAATTCTCCCAAGACACTCAGAACTAACTTGAAATAAACAATGTACCTTTCTTAATACAGTATTTGGAAGCTTCCTGATTTTCTCCACATGTTCGGGATTAACTCCCAATTCACAGCAGCTCACCCGGAGCAGTTCTTTGTACGTCAATTCTTGTCGATCCAATTCAATTTCAATGAAGTCATTCTCCTTCAGGGCACGATTCTGAATTCTGACCTTAAGTACCAATTCTAATTAAAATACCCAAATAAAAAGACAGTCATTAGTAGACGTGTAGCAGTTTCCTCAATCTTAATTCCATTTTAACAATTTCCCCTATTTATTCTGACCAGGACATGCCAGTGAGATTCCCAAAACAATCCTACACCATAGAAAGCAGGTAGTGAGAATTTGTGACGCTCTAATGAGCCCACCATCCCGCACTATGGGTTACATTGCGGATCAGCAAATCTGAAAAAAAAATCAGTTTCCCCACCTTGGAGTGGAGGGCAGAGGTTATATTTGTAGTACAGATAGTCCTCGACTTACAACAGTTCATTTAGTGAGTGTTCAAAGTTACAACAGCACTGAAAAAAGCAACATATGACCATTTTTCACACTTACAACAGTTGCAGCATCCCTGTGGTCACATGACCAAAATTTGGATACGTGACAACTGACTAAATATTTATGACGGCTGCAGTGTCCTGGGGTCATGTGAACAACTTCTGCGACCTCCTGACAGACAAAGTCAATGGGGAAGCCAGATTCACTTAGCCACCGTGTTACTAACTTAACAACTGCAATGATTCACTTAATAACTGTGGCTAGAAAGGTCGTAAAATGGGGCAAAACTCACTTAACAAATAATATCCATGGTGTAAAAGCAAGCATTGATCATGTTGTAAAAGTAAATCTGATTCTTTCAGTTGGCCCAGTTCATGGATTAACGTTTGATGGCTTATCGTGGGAGCAATGGGAGCCCACAACTCACAGAAGGAAATGTAGATCTTACACGGTAGTGCCTGACAAGCATAGGATCCTAATTCCTGTGGGGTGGGAAGTGGGGGGGTGAATCATTCCTTTGTTAGACTAATTCTGTTCTTAGTAGAAAAAAGGCTGCACTTCAGAAACATGACTCAAATTTAAACAGCAATAATAAAGACTTATGAGCTTTGCTCTTTGGAGAAATGGAAAATCATTGCAATGAATCATTGGCACATTGACAGCCTTCAATTTAGAAGTTGGCCATAAATGTTTTATTAAAAGCCCTGAAAATTCAGTTCCCACAGAGGATGATAGCTATCTTAAATGTGCAGCATTTAATACCAATGTCTTATCTATCAAATACACAATAGTGTAAGTAATTATCATCGATAACAAAAATCATGTCACATTTGTGTTCACGATTTTAGAATGGGCTTCTCAAAGAGGTTTAATTTTAGCTAAAACCTTTTTCAGTACTAGCTTTTTACAATATTGTATTGCTTGTATTATTTTTCTTTTAAAAAAAAAACCCCTGGATTTTAATCTTAGATTTTTAAATATTTTAATTACCGTAAACCTTGAAGCACACATAGAAAAAAGCAAGCTGAAATATTTTATAGACTAGATCCAATTTCCCGCCTTTGTCCCGGGCTACCTGTCAGGAGCAGATTTTAGATTAAGGATATTTAAAAGCAGTGAGCTGGATTCCTTGTTTCCTTTCTGCTATGGGATTCATAGATAACCTGTAGTGCAGCAATTAAAGAATTTCATTGTGACTGGGAAGGCCCAGGTTCAAATTACCCTTAGTGATATATATTCAATGGATGACTTGGGGTTAATCACTCCCTCTCAGTCCAAACTGCCTGGCAAAATCACTATTATAGGAATAAAATGCAGGGAGCTCCCCACAGTCGCTGCTATGACCTTTTGTAGGAGGTAAATGAAAAAATAAACTTTAAATAAATATAACCAAACTAGCTGTACCCAGCCACGTGTTGCTGTGGCTCAGTCTGGTAAAAGCGTGTGTTGCTTTTATGTTCAACAGATGGCGCTGTTTTTCAAAAAAAAGCATGTTTTTACCTGTCACAGGTGTGACATCTATATAATATAGGTATATAAAAACACGTGCGTATTCGAATGCAACGTTTTGTCAAAATTTCAAAGCAATCAGTGAAGAACTTTCAGAGATTTAAGATTTTGAACAAACGAACATTTACATTTTTATTTATATAGATATATTTCTACCTTCTATCAGGAATGCTTCCAGCAAAAATCACTGCTGCCATATTATTATTATTATTTTAAAAAAGCATGGTTCATTTTTTTTAATCAAAAACCAGTGGCATGCATTGAAATGACAAAAGCAATAAAATACAGAAAATAACACCCTATAAATACACTGATTAATTTGGGAGGTCCAGGATCAATTCTGATTAGTAGCTGAAGAGTGACTTCTCATGCTAAAAGTTTACATTAAAGCGCCAGGCAAAGTGTCTGAAAAAAATATTTCACAACACTAAGCAGCTGGTTTCCTGTGCACCAACCATGTACACCAGGCTAGGCTTGCAAAAAATATAGATCCTCTTTGAAGAGAAATGTTTATTAATACCTGTATGTGTCATAAAGCATTTCTTCTGAAGGTTTCCCACAGCCCTCTTATATAGAGCTGCTTATCTAACAAAAGAGACAGATACGAGTTCTGCAACTCTAAAGTAGCCATATCGCTCTATGGACACACATACACACACTTGAGCTAGTAGTATCACAGAAAAAAGATGTTCTGAGGAAGAGCCTGTGATCAATTTGCATGTACATTTAATATGACCCCTGAAAAAAATCTGAATGACAGATTCTGCTCACGTTTGCCTGTTCAGTGGGTTCCCAATCATGCAGACAGACCTCACATACATAAACTTTTTTTTTACTTTCTAAGCTCTTTCAAGCATCAAACGGAATATACACAGAAATGAGAATTAGAAGCTGTGTGCGCCACAATCCTTTTGCCTGCACATTCAGATCTATGTATGAGTCTATGAATAATTTTGAAGTGAATGTTTTCTCAGGATATCACAAAAAAAGGAACCAGAAACTCTACTGGATTTTACTTACAGTTACCTAAAAGATCTTATCCTAACTACAACAGCAGGCAAAAAAAGCGGCAAAAGTTCCAAGCGAAGAAATAAATTTTTTGTACAGTTTTGTGAAAATTGTGATAATGATGCATGTACTTAAGTTGTCTGGAAACCGCACAATTTCTCTACATAAGGTTACCTTGCATATTATTAAAGGGAATTGCTCCGGTAAAGAAGAAGGGCTGAAACGTTGGGACAGCTCCTGCGTAAGGGCCACTGGGTTTCTGGGTTTCTGGTTGTGTAGATCCAGCTGGGGAACAGTGTGTCCAGCTTGGAGGAATAGAGAGCTGATGAGCATGACCATTCTGAACAACGGGCTCCAGGCATTCTATAGCGATTGCTTTCGCCACGTCTCCATCACATCCTACAGAAGACTTTCCATGTTGCAATACTTCTGTGGCAGATGTCTGTGCTGGAGGCAGAGAAACTGGAGGGTCCATGTTGTGTTTTTGTAAAGAAGGAGAAAGTCTTCCATTCAAAGAGGAAGCTGAGGTGCTGGAAGTGCTGTTACTCATGGAGTTGTACACATAAGGAAAAGGCGGGTTAGATAAATAATTCGGGATAATTGGCAAGTCTTTCTTCACATCTAAAAGCTCATCAACATCTTCCACTACAGAAGAGAAAAAAAAGGAGGGTTGGTTACAATATGTACATAAAAATAGGTGCTATTTATGTTTAGCCACAAAGGTTATGCTACAATAACAATCCTTTTGAGAAAATAGGTATTAAATATACAGCACATATAATATACAGTATGTGTGTATGTAGTACTAGCCCTCGTTTTTAGCAAATTAAAATTCAACAGTCCATATCTGATTTTTTTATTATTAAACCTGTGAAAGGTTCACATACAGGAAGTCCTCAACTTATGATCACAATTGAGCCCAAAATTTCCGTTGCTAAGCAAGATAGTTGTTAAGTGAATATTGCCCTATTTTATAACCTTTCTTGCCATAGTTAAGTGAATCACTGCAGTTAACTTGTTAAGGGAATGTGGCTTCCCCGTTGACTTTGTCAGAAGGTCACAAAAGGTGATCATATCACCTCATTGTAAATACTGTACATATCAGTTGCCATACATCAGGGGTCTTCAAACTTGGCCCTTTTATGACTTGTGGACTTCAACAGCCAGCGTGGCTGGCTGAGGAATTCTGGGAGTTGAAGTCCACAAGTCATAAAAGGGCCAAGTTTGAAGATCCCTGCCATATATCCAAATTTTGATCGTACAATAGTGGGGAGGCTACAATGGTCGTATGAAAATAATTATAAGTTACTTTTTCAGTGCCATTATAACTTTGAACAGTCACTAAATGAATGGTTGTAAGTTGAGGACTACCTGTAGTCACATTACTAATAATTCTAATTCAAGGTCACAAAATAAAAAGTCCACAAGGGAACCCATAGGGCAGTGATGGCGAACTTTTTAGAGACCGAGTGCCCAAACTGCAACCCAAAACCCACTTATGCATCGTTGGGTGCTGGGTGGGTGTGGCCCATTGGGTGGGCGTGGCTGCGGTGGTAACGGCAGACTGGATGGGTCTAAAAAGTTCAATCAATCAATTCCAACTTTGCAAGATCTTTTTTTTCCCCGCAAGAAGTTGAAATTGATTGATTGATTGAACCTTTTTTTTTTTTGCACACAGCGGTGGAGGCCTAAAGTGAAAAGGTTTTATAAAACCCAGCTGAAGGCCTAGGACTGGGGCGACAGTGCGCATGCCCACAGAGAGGGCTCTGAGAGCCGCTTCTGGCACCCGTGCCATAGGTTCGCCACCACTGCCATTCAAACCATCTCCTTGGCATTCTAATTTTCTATAATACATATGAACTGTCAAATTATACAGTATTTTACCTCCCAGCATCTTCCTAATTTCCCTTTTGGATGTTAACTGGAGTGCTTTTTCTTCTTTAATAGTGAGAATGTCTTTATCTGCACCAGCCTCTAGAAGGTATGCCACCACCAGGGCATGGTTTCGTTTACAGGCCCAGTGCAAGCAAGTCCTGTACAAGAAAAAGATACAGACTTATTGAGAAGCTTTATTAAGGGGAAAGGGAAGGATGACCACTTCCCTTCCACTAAGCAATTGTGTCACAATTTAGATATCCTTATGGTGACACCTACTGGACAACCCTCAGAAAACAAAAAGACGATGCTAGAAATGTCATGCTTTCATCTTAGGTCTTCAAGTAGCCAGAATAATATATTTTAAGTTTTCCGATATCTGAGGCACACACTCCTCATTTTCATTTTGCACACTTCACCCCAGAAGGTTTGTCTTTATCAAACAGTTCAGTTCAAAATGTGAAACTTTCACGTGTAAAATTATATTTTGCCAATAAAACTCTTTAATTGGTCAAGATGCAAATTTTTTTTCAGAATATTTTCCTCACTGCAAATCAATCATTCTCAGTTCAACAATCTCAAATTATGTTGATAGCAAAATCTATACTGCTGGGGGAAATTCCTTTTCCCAATTTATAATATTTGAGCTAACTGCTAATACATATGCTAGTCTTATATCAAAATGTTTTGAAGTAAAATGACTTTCTTTCAGCATTCTCTTTCCTTAATCTTTTTTCTAAAAGTATTTGGATTTAGAGATTCTTCCATGAAAACCAGTACCTTGCTGGTGGACACAGAGTCTATTTTAGCTAGACCAGGTATAGGGAACTTTGGCTCTTCTATGACTTGTGGACTTCAATACCCAGAATTCCTGAACCAGCCATGCTGACTCAGGAATTCTGGAAGTCCACAAGTCATAAAAGAGCCAAGGTTCCCTACCCCTGAGCTAGACAATAGTTTGGAAACAAAAGGACTAAAGAAATTACAATTTCTGTCAGCCTAATGCAACAATCCCTCCAGCAACTTTGTTCCCTTTCAATCAGCCTCCACCAAATACAAATAATTCTAATAGAAGGAAATATCTGTAGCTCAGGATTGGATTGTGGGGTCCTTGGTGATCTCTGAGCTTAGTTGTTTGCTTGCAGACATTTCATTACCCAACCAGGTAACATGATCAGTGCTGGCGTCTGTGAGGTTTGTATCCTGTTTATATGCAGTACATATAGTACATATAGCCTTGTGGTTCTAATACTATTTTGGTTGTTTCTGATCTGCTCTTGATGTACGGTAGTGTTATCCTTTTCATAGTGGTGTTAATT
Organism: Protobothrops mucrosquamatus; assembly: GCF_001527695.2. NCBI lineage: Eukaryota > Metazoa > Chordata > Lepidosauria > Squamata > Viperidae > Protobothrops > Protobothrops mucrosquamatus. Next base: position 37,756 of record NW_015387905.1, on the reverse strand, counting down.
GCACTATAGCGGGTTGAGTGGTCAGGCACTTTTTGATAAAGTTGTTTGGGTATCCATTTTGTTGGAAGATTTGCTTGCGGGCTGTTTCCTTTTTGGGGGGGTGTTATGGGATGCTGCAGTGCATTTGTACTAATTTAAATAATGTTCTCACTGGAGAAGAGCCTAATGCTGGGAAAGATTGAGGGCAATAGGAGAAGGGGAAAACAAAGAATGAGGTGGCTGGATGGAATCACTGAAGCAATAGGAGTGAGCTTAAATGGACTCCAGAAGATGGTAGAGGACAGGAAGGCCTGGAGGAACGTTGTCCATGGGGTCGCGATGGTTCGGACACGACTTCGCAACTAACAAAAACAACAAAATAATGTTCTTACACAGCTCCTCCTGTGGGAAATTTGGCTGTTACTTTGGAAATGGAGCATTTAGTTAGTGTGGGAGGTTTTTTTTTTATAGCCTTGCATTTCTAATTTGCCATTATTTCCTCTGCTGATGACAATACCCAGAAAGGGCAGAGTATTATTGTTTTCTTTTTTTCTTCTGAATATTATTCCCCTGATGATATTTTTTCATGTGTCTTCTCTAGTTGTTCCTTTATTATATGACAAAGGTGTTGTTTACATACCAGAGCCATACTTTTGGTTGTATGTGTGAGAGTTCTAGAGTTTCTAGATGTCGCATTGCAGTCTCTGCTATAAGTCCTGAGAGTGGTGATTCCAAGGGTGTTCCTCTGATTTGTTGGCATATTTTTCTATCAAACTGAAATTAAGTTAGTGAGGTCCATGATTCTAGGTATTTAACTCTTGTTGTATTTGTCTAGGTGTGTTGTGTAGTAGTGCTGCCATGAATATTTTCTCTAATTCTGGATCTATGAGTGTAAAGAACGCTGTGACATAAAAAACGTAACTTCAATTTCTATTTTTAGGTCTTTGATTTTCTAGAGGCACTGTAGTGAGAAGTTAATAGAACAGGGGTGTCAAACTGCCCGCCCGCAAGCTGGATCTGTCACGCTGAAACCACGCCCACCCCATTGCCGGCAATGGGGGGGAAATCGTGATACATCACAACACGTCCCGTGACGTTGCAAGTTTGACACCCCTGTAATAGAATATCTGTTCCCCTCTGTGGGATGTCTAAGCTCTTTAGTAAGTTCCTTGGCTATGGTGTATGTTGGGGAGCCTGGTAACAATACAACTGGGCAAAAAGGCATATCAGTCTTGTGTATTTTTGTATGTCCATAAAAGAGTGGAAGGATAGGTCCATTGCTTTTCTTCTGCTACTGTTCTTCTTTTCACATATGGCCTTTGAGAAAACTGTGAGCATCCTAGATCAAGCTAAATCCAAAATAAATCAACCATATTTACACATCATTCAAAAGAAACAATAAAGCAGCTAAGAAGAAAAAAAACAGAACACGTCATCTTCAGCAGCCAACACCTACATAAGCAGAAATTAACACCAAACAAGCAAACAGAAAATAATATTCTAATCAAAGAATTACCAAACAGAAAATCACACCCCCACCAAACCTGGCAGAGCAAGTTTACTGTGTATAAACAGAGAGCAAACCCACACTCAGTTGCAGATGTTATCCAGTTGGTTTATGAAACCTCTGCAAGCATACAACCAAGCTCAGAGAGCAGAAATAATTATGCTAGAGCTGGCTGATGTAGCTGGTGAAATGGAACCACTGAGCTGAGATACAGCAGAATGATCTTCTCTAATGTTATCACCCTGTTATCCTGAAAAAATATTTCTTTCTGTACTATTTGCACCCTTCCTCTCCTCTGAAAGCTATGGCACATATATTCAACAAAATTCATAGCGCCAAATGTCAGCCAGGGAGTGAACTTGCTAAACAAACAGGTATTTGAATGTAATTATTTCTGCTTAAAACTGAACCCTTTTTCTTGTTTACAATTACTATATCTAGAAAGTATTTTTCCTATTCAGCAAGAAAATGGTAAAATTTAACCTAACACTGTATATAAAATTTACAAATATAAAGCTACTGTTATTATTGTTATTACTGTTTAATAGCAATAGGGTTTCCTTTGAGACTACCACAAATTTACATCAACTTTCTTAAAACACTAGATAAAACCATAAATGTCTAATTAATTCTGTGTTTTGTAAGGAATGTGCAGTGTTATCCTGTAAATTATTAACAATTTCATATCAGAATTATTGTGTAAGGATCTCACGAGCTAATAACAGAACAGTATAAGGGAAGAAAATGATTAGCAGCAAGATGGATGAACTTGATTTCAGTGGCCATGGGTATACTGTTGGAACATCTAAAGGGCCAAGTTGGGAACAGATCATCCTGGAAGACTATTGATACAGATGCTAAAAGTTGATTTGATGGCACATAATCAATTTATAAACAATTATTTAATCTCTCAAAAACTTTTCCAACACTTTTGATGTGATCAAAATTATCTCAGAATGTTTTGTAATATGTACAAATCTTTTTATTTATTCCTTCCATTTCCACAACTATTTGGCAATACGTTACTAACAGAGAATATTCTGAAATCAGCTCTCCATATTACATTACAAAGCTGTCACAACTTTTGCAATGTATTAATTATATAAAGGACACACTGACCGAATATATACAGCAAAAATAGATATTATCTTTACATTTTCTAGCATCAAGATATTAAAATCACCAGAATATCAGATTCACCCATAAAACCTAACAACAGAAATCCTAACAGATTTAACTTTTAAAGTTTAGATTTGTTCTGTAATTCTAGATCTTCTGAAACATATCAGGCACTTCTAAAAAGCTTGAAAATAATTTTAAAAGCAATAAAATAAACCAGAAAATATATTTTAAAATTTCCAACAATTACTTCATAGTTTTTTCCCATAACTATGAAAATATATAAATGATTGGATCTTTGGTATTACTCTTATTTTGTAATATTATTAATACCATATTATTCTTATATGGTAATATAGGATTACAACCAAATGTAAGAAACCAACTTAAATAGAATAAATTAAAAGAATACTTAAATGTAATATGCCAAGTTTATAAACCAGCAAAAGGCTTAATCATTTTTCCCAAGTTATGCATATTTAATACGGCAAAGCTGAGAAATAATAAAAATAATTTATTTTTAACAACCGAAACTAATTGAACAAAAATACTGCCGAAATGCGTTTTCTAAAGCAAGATTACTATAACAATGTTTTAAAAGACATGAACCGGAAACTTGTCAAGTAATTTACTTGCCAAATACTTACCAGCCGTTGATTTCATTCTGAGAGTTCACACTCACTCCAAAATCCACCAATCGCTGAACTTCCTCAATATCTCCCAAAGCAGCAGCTTCTCTCAGTCTCTCTTGTAGCTCTTTTTCCTCTACTGCAGAAGTCATGTTATGAAATTCTCTCCACAGTCAACTTTAGGATTATCAAATGCCTGCCTACCTACTGTAGATGATGGATCATTTTATCACGCTAGTGAATCAGAGGCCGACAGAATCCATCAGTCCTCTAAAAAAGAAGATCCACGTTTTATTCTTTTAATCATAAGCGCGCCGGAAATTCTTTTCTATCTACTGCTCATAAATCAGTCTGACACTTATGCAGGCCATTTTCCCTAATTGCATAGTTAGAGTAAATCTCGGTCGTTTCTGCTTCCGTTTTCTCTGGGGGACTCTATTAAATGAGACAACAGTGACCTGCACATTTCGTTCCCACCACTCGTCCGACGCATAGACCGTCGACGCACAGCAAAAGGGGGGGGGGGGGAAGGAAAGAAAATAGTTTCATTCTCCATTTGATAAACCGAATGACTGTTTAAAATATATCCACTTTGCCACAATCAAACCTCTATACTATTGGCAAAGGAGCTTTTGCAATCTGCATTTGGGCTTTTACTGAGACAGTAAATTGCTCGGCAGCTTCCATTTGATCTGCCTCAAACTGCTTCGAGCAGTCTTAAATTGATATCGTGCAGGCTGAAATGTAAAATAGACCGAATAAATTAACAGAAAGCCACCTCTTTTAAAACAGTGTGGTAAGCTTAAAAATACGTTTCCACCAACATATTGTACTGTAGCGAGTCTTTCCAGGATTGTTTCATCTTGGTGCTTCTTATTGCAATCAATAGAAAGAAGGATGCTGCGGCTCACAAAAGTTTATGCTTTTGTTAGTCTAAAAGGGTGCTACCGTGTTTCTTTGGACTTTTGCAAGCAGCACAATGTCCAATTCCCCTCTTTATATAGATTTCTTAATGTTTTTGTTAATTGTTAGTTGTAGATACTCCAATCTAATTTTAAATATGTATCTCAACAATTAGCAATTTGCACATTCAATTTTTCGGTTTTTCAGAAAAGGATCTCCCAATTTTATTGCCATTGCAACTCCAGAGCAGAATAATTTTAGTTCTTAATAACCTTTTCAAGAAATTATGTGAAACAAGTACAAGGAGTACAAGTGACTGAGGTGTAATGATAGATTTTAGTCTTTTGGTACAACATTTAACAGTGTTTCTCAAACCTGCGTAAATTACCCAAAATTGTGAAAAATAGTTTTTCTTTGCATTATAACGCACAAACCAATTACCCAATCACAACACAGGTATTTAAATAATGACTTTATGATAAGCAGTTTTGAGTAATGAAGGAAAGTTTGAGAAGCATTAAGCTAACACTTACTGTATAGTGAAGATGCAGTTTTCATAGCATTCCCAAGCAATACAGGGACAGGACAGGACAGGAAGCAGTTTCTTGACAAAGTAGAGGGATGGGCATTAAAACTTTCTGTTTTTGAAAAGTATTTTCCCTATTATGGAAAATTAAGTGTGCTTACTACCATATTTACTCAAAAGTAAATTCTATGGAATTCAGTGACATTATGGTATTTAGGACTTACAGCCTGCATCTAAAATGTACTTCTCTTGAGACAAACTCTAGCAGTTCCAAACCAAAAACAAATTGCAAATTGTATTATTTCCTTCTTAATAAGGGAAAACACAAGACAAAAGCCTCGAAAATGGAAGGCAGTGAAATCTGTACCACTGTAAAGAATCATGAACAAGACAGGGCAATCACATAGTTCTTTAGATGTGAGGGTCACTAATTTTATGATTTAAAAGGCTGAATTTAAGTTAATAGTTAATACATGTGTTCAGATTCTGACTTACAGTTCTTTCTTTTCAAACTTTTGCTTTAATATTTATGGGGTGGTGATGTTAATTATCTATATGCCTCTCTTATTTTGAACTCTTCTGGATTGAACCTTGGTGTCCCTAGGGAGCAAATTATTTAAGTTTTATGTGAAGCAATGTAGGATTTTTCTATAAAGGTTTGAAGAACGTGCGATGCAAAGAACGAAAGCTACACTGTGTATTTTTCAAGATCCTGGTAAAGTTTTGAAATGCAAGATTTGATTTTTCTAAATAATCCCAAATCGGCAAATAAAGGCGGGTCGTAAAGAAGGGTATGAGTAATCAGCATTAAAACCTTGTCTGCAATGTCTAAACTTCTTGTTGGGCAATCTGTGTTACAAAACTCTGCAGAGAACTTGTTTGGGCAAATCTGTGATATGGTAAATAGCTGCCGGTTTCGTCTTGTCCTGCAGATGAGAAGGGAAAGTAATAGAAGACCAGCCGCGCCCGTTCCATAGCGACGCGGACGGCTGTACAGACGCCTCGCGAGCCCTTGACAACAAGCCCCGGGGGCGATTATGCGAGGGAAGCGCAGTGCACTGTGGGAAACGCCCGGGCTCGAGGCTGCCGCCATTTTGTCTCTGTCACTCTCGGAGTGGCGCGGCTGCAGCGTTTTGTCGGGGAGTGGAAACAGTCGAGGCGGTAATAATTGGGTCGGTGACGGAGAGGCACCATGATTTCGGCAGCCCAGCTTTTGGACGAGCTTATGGGCCGAGACAGAAACCTCGCCCCAGATGAAAAGCGCAGTAACGTGCGGTGGGACCACGAAAGCGTGAGTGTTGCTGAGCTTGGGCCTCCGCTGTCCTTTCAGGCCTCCATGCTCTCAGTCTGTTTCGGGAAGAAAGAAACTCGGCATAGTCCTAAGTTTGCCTAGGCGAGCCTAAGATAGGAGGAAAGAGGACCCGGACCCGTTTTAACTGAGAAGTATGGCGTGGAAGAAAGCGATTAAACGGGTTGGAGGGCGTTAGGCCTCTCGAGGGGAGAAAGATGTAATGGGGTGGGAAGGGCTGTCTTCTCCAAACGACGCGGCCCTGAAGATGGAGGACGAGCCAGGCAACGAGGCCCGTCGCGCACCATATATTGAATCGCCGTATATTGAGACACTGTATGTTGAATTATTTGTAGTTTGGAAATGTGGCGCCTAAGACCGCGGGGTGGAGGAGGAGGTGCGCGCGAAAAGAGAGTGAAGGTTTTGAAGCGTGCGAGTCAAGACTTTAAAAACCGCAAACCTTTTCTTCTATTGAGGGAATGTTTTTTCACAATCGTAAATCTTTTATCATTCTGCGTGTATTTGCCACATTTCTAGTTCAGAGCAGAACTATATGATTTGCAGAGAACAAGGACATAGAATCATAAAGCATTTAATAGGGTTAAAGCGGGGGGAAATTATATATATGTTATAGCTAAGTAAAAAAAGTAAAAAAAAATATGAAAGATAAAATAAGTCAATAATCAAACAAATACCAGAATTTCATACCAAGGAGGAGCACAACATTTTTTCATACCCATTATGCCACTTGTGAGGGTTACCTCAGAAAATTCTCAGATGACTCTCTTGAATTAGGGAAAATGTTTCTGAATTTGAGATATTTGTACAACTAAGTTATAGCCTACCATAGAATAATAGAAAAAAGATAACGTTTCACTTAAGAAATAACCCACGCATTTATTTCAGCATATATTGAAAAAATGAGGTACTGTGTCTTGAAGTGATTTATAATACTAAATACTGATAAATTATATTGAGTTCATTGAGAGTTATTTCCAAGCAAGTGTATGGAATCCTAACTTTCATTGTCTCAAATGAACCCAATTTGAAGTATGACAGCATTTGCCTTTATTTGTTGTTCAAGGAAGTAGAAAACTTAATAAGCAGTGAAATACTTGCATAAATTCTTGTAGTAGCACTTCTCTGATTCAGAGTGTTGATTAAATTAGACTAATTAAATTTAAATTAGTTAAATTATCTAATCCTAGTAGTTTTGAAGAAAATTTACATGGTTTTAAGTCCCCATTTTTAGACTTAAAACATTAGACTAGATAAATTTATGGGTTTTTTAAAAAAAATCAGTATCTGGAATATACTGATTTTGCACATTCTACTATTTTGCACATTGAATTAAAAAAAAAGTCACATTGCTTGTAACTGCTGTACTACCTATCTCATCATCTTTTCTTCCATCAAGTAAGAGGGAACGTGCATGTTTATTTTAAATGCTTGCTAAAGGTGTCATAAGGCTTTGACTTTAAAACTATGCCATTCAAGTTTATCAGTACATCAACAAATAATCAAAATCTCTAAAAATATGGAAATATTACAGCTTCTTCACAGAATTATATAATTGGAGGGGACTTTAGGTCAACTCTGGGAATCTAGATAGGGTTGAGCAAACTTCAGTCCAACTACCAAGATGAAGTTACTTTGGTTCTTGCTTGGACTGATGGCTCCTCATCAAAGTGCATACTATTATCTTCATGTGGTGTACCAATTTTGCCCTTTCCTGGATCAGGAGGCACTGTGCTCAGTCATGCTTTGATCACCTCCTGAGTGGGTTCAGGTAATGCATTCTACATGGGACTGCCCCAAAGAACATCTAAAAGCTTGAATTAGTCCAGAATGCTGTAGCATAAGCAATTGTAAATATGTCTTCACTTTTTTTCATATTACACCTTTGCTTCTCAAGCTGCACTGGCTTCCAATTTGCTTCTGGTGCAATTTAAGGTGCTGGCTGTTACCTCTAAAGCCCCAATGGCATGGTGCCAGGGTATTTGAAAGACTGCCTCACTTCCATCATTTTTTACCTATCCCATTAGGTTGGGCAGGAGGGACATAGATAAATGCATATGGATTGCCAAGTGCCCAGATCGCAATCACATGACTGCAGGGGTGCTGCAATAGTCATAAGTTCAGGCATGGGTTGTAAGTCCATTCAGCACTGTTGCAATTTTGAATAGTCACTAAACGAATGCTTGTTAATCAAGGATTACCTGTGTGATAGCACTGAATAGTCATTGAAGTTACAGCAGTTGCAACGCCCACATGGTCACATGATCAAAATTCAGGCACCAGGCAGCCCACCCACTCTTATGACTGCAGAGGGACTTCAGCTCCCCCCCCCCACATCATCTCTCTCCATTTGGTGCCCTGCACAGCAGCACTCTTTGACAGCACTGGGGCTGAAGTAGAGGCCTGGGCCTTCAATAGTTTCAGCCATCCACTGTCCCTGAGCCTTTACTTTAGCCCCAGTGCCACTGCCTGGAGATTCTGTTCTCTTAATGCAGTGGCTTTTTTTAGCAGCTGTCCTTCACTGTGTGTTCATGTTAAACTTGTGGTTGATAAACACACCCAGATTCCTTTCTCAGCTGCTACTTCTAAGCCAGATCTCCCTTATCCAATAGTTAGGCTTTACATCTTTCCTTATTCAATACTTAGGCCTTATATTTCTCCCTGTCAAATTCCATCTTACTGCTTTAGCCCATGTGAAACTTCACTGATTTATCTACAGTTTTACTGGTCTACCTATTTATTTAACGTGATTAATTGGCTTTTATAACACTAGTCATACTTAGAGATGTAAAATTTCCAGAAATTTTGAAGCCATGAGAAAAAAACATTTTTCCTGTTTTTTCTGGAAAAAATAGACATTTTGGAAAAATTGGAAAGTTCAGTGTGGAATAGTTTTACAAATTGTGTGAAATGTAGTGTATATAAAGTATTATGCTTGCAATAAAACAGATAACCACCCCCCTTTCCCTCAAAAGCAACAAAAAAGCAAGAAATCATCAACATGCAAACCAAACTGGAGCCTTTTCCCTGCAGTGCCCTCTAGTGGCACGAATGCATATTTCTCTTGTTTGAGAACTGCATAGAGAAAAATAGAGTGTTACTTGAATTGTATTTCAGGATTTGCTTGTCTTCAGCTGAGAGAGCTTGCAATATTTTAAGACTTTACAAAAAGTCTCAGAAATCTTCATTAAGGTCTTCATGTTATATAGTTTGAATACCATGTCATAGATATATTATTTATCATTGGAAAAGAACATATTCCACATTCCTTTTTTTCAATATTTCCGGGGGGGGAATGGCTTTGGAAAAAAACAAAAAAACAACAACTGGTTTTTCCCCAATACATTGTGCGATAACTCATTTAACACCATCAAACAACATCTGCCTATCCCTAGTCTTTCGGAAGGACTCAGTGGATGGATAAAAATGTCAAGTTCAGTCTAAACATCTGGCTGACTGTGCCATCAGTCATATTAATAAAAAAAATGCATACAATCCAGAATTGAGAAGACAGCAATAGATAGCAAATGCTGCCTCTGCAAAAAAAAAAAGCTAAAGAAACAGTGGACCACCTAGTTAGCTGTTGCAAGAATATTGCACAGACTGACTCTAAAGAACATGACAAAGTAGCAACAACGCTGCACATTGGAATATCTGCAAGAGATACCATTTGCTTACAAGCAGGAACTGGTGGGAGCATAAAATAGACAAAGTAATAGAAAATGAAGACGCTAAAGTGCTCTGGGACTTTAAAATTCAAACAGACAAGCATCTCTCACATAATACCCCAGACTTAACAATTGCTGATAAAAAAGACAAAAATCTTAGTGAACATGACAGTACCGAGAAGAAAAAGAAAAAAATGGGAAAATCACAAAACACAAAGACCTGTGAATAAAAGTAAAACAGCTTTGGCAAAAGAAAGCAAAGATAGTGCCAATAGTGATAGGTGTCTTGGGTGCAGTTCCAAAACAAGTGGAGCACTACTTGAATTCCATTGGCATTGATAAAATCACCATCAGTCAATTGCAAAAGGCAGCTTTACTTGCAACTGCTTTAGCCCTGTAATGATACATTAACACCATCAAACAACAACATCCTTGGAAAGGATTCAGTAAGTGGGGAAAATGTCAAATCTAGTCTAAACATCTATCCAGCTGAGTATGTGGCAAACCATAATGATGAAATTCAGTCAGAATCAAACAGTATAAGAATTATTAGCACAGATATAGTAATGAAAGTTGGCCTAGAGAAATGCACTACAGTTGCAATAAACCAGGGTAAAATCACAAATAATAATGGAATTGAAATGGTGAATGGCCAAATCATCAGGAGCCATCAGGATGAAGTTTACAAATATCTGGGCATTTTACAGTTGGATAACATCAAGCATGGACAAGTTAAAAATGTGTGTAGTAAATATATCCAAAGAATAAGAAAATTGCTAGAGATGAAATTAAACTATGGAAATATCATCAAAGCCCATCAATAAATGAATCATACCCGTGACACAATACACTGCTAGAATTATTAACTGGACATAAGCTAAAATGGATAATTTGGATTGAAAAGCAAGATAATCTATGATTATTCATTACATCCCCATAATAGTATTGATGGATTATACTTGCACCTCAGAAATGGATGCAGAGGTTTACTTCAAACAAACTGTTAAAGAAGAAAGATATGAATTGGCTGATAAAGACAGCCAAGAACAAGCACCAATGCAAGTTAAAAATTAGAACTTACTGAATGTACAGAACACAAACATGAATATCAGAGTTATGTAATAAAATCACAAATAGAATGTTGACAAGGAAAAGCATTAATTTCTACAAAAGGTCAAGGGTAAAATTGATAAAGATAAAACCAATGGGTTATAAGTGAATAATACCTTCCATTTCCAGTAGACGCTGCTATTCAGTAACCTGAGCTACTCTATAGAATAGTGCCTTAGATATGAGAGCAACTCTCAGTGCAGGGGGGGGGGGAATGGCAGTGGTACATTGTTGATATTTTTATTTGAGTAAATTTAATATTGGCAAAAAATAATTATAATCTTGTTCTTACGTTTCAGGTTTGTAAATATTACCTTTGTGGCTTTTGTCCAGCTGAATTATTCACAAATACTCGTTCTGACTTAGGTGAGTGTGTGTTTTCCCTTTATGCAGTAATTGATTTAAAATTCAATGCTAGGTATAACTTCTCTATGTCTTTAAAATATTTTAAATTACTTTAAAATCGATTAAAATCTAATTATGCAAATGTTCTTAATAGATTATATTCTAAGCTTAACATTTTAGAAGTTTGTTTATTTGTAACATGCATATTAGGTTTAAAGCAACAAAATGTAGTTTTTTTTTGTTTTGCAAATAGCATTTAGCATTAGCTTTTCTGTCTTTCTTTCACAGCCTTTCTCCATGTACGCTATGTTCTGATGGATTGTCCTATTCTTTGAATCATGCTTTAGATCTAACAGCCACAAAATTATATCCCAGACTTAAGATTTGATTCATCATTATACTAATTCATGATATGGAGATTGCACTAAATACTATGGCATACAGCTGTTTTATTAATAAATTGGTTGATTAATAAATGTATTTAAGAAGTTTATTATATAATAAAAATAAATAAAATATTAACTATAAAATGTAATAAATGTCTCAGTATAATATTAGAATCAATACATTGAAAAATATCTATTTCTGTATATATTCATAACTATAGTTTTATATCATTCTCATAATGTTGCAAGAGACTTTATTATAGGTAGTCCTCACCCTGCAACAGTTCATTTAGTGACTGTTTAAAGTTACAGTGGCACTGAAAAAAGTGACATAAGATCATTTTTCACTCTTACGACTTTTACAGCATCCCTACGGTCACATGATCAAAATTTAGACTCTTGGCAACTGACTCATATTTACAACAGTTGCAGTGTCCCAGATCGTATGATCTTTTGTGACCTGGCAAGCAAAGTCAATGGGGAAACCAGATTCGCTTAACAATTGTAGTTATTCACTTAACTGTGGGAGGTTGTAAAATGAAGCAAATTCACTTAACTGTCTTGCTTAGCAACAAAAATTTTGGGCTCAATTGTGATCGTAAGTTGAGGATTAGCTGTATTGTTTAAACATTGTGTTGCCAAAAAATTAACTTGCTTAAGGAAGAAGTTTTTGAAATTTTGTGGTCTTTGTTTTGCACAGTATTATTAATTATATTAATAATATTTTTTTTCAGGTCCATGTGAAAAGATTCATGATGAAAACCTAAGAAAACAGTAAGTATATGTGTAATTTTGCTTAAAAAGTTTCTAATAGATATAGCTAAAAAGAATCTCACTACAAAAGCCCCACCTAATATTAATTGAAATTGAATAGCTCATAGTTTCTTTATGTATCTGTTATGTATTTTGGTTAAACATACACTGTCTTTATTATTAACCTTCAGATACATTTTGGACATTGTTAGGTATGAGAAGAGTTCTCGATTCATGAAAGTAGGCTATGAAAGAGAGTTCCTTCGATATTTACAGAGCTTGCTTGCTGAAGTTGAACGTCGAATTAGAAGAGGCCATGCCCGTTTAGCATTATCTCAAACCCAGCAGTCCTCTGGTGTAAGTATAAAAATGATAACTAATTAACCATTTTGCATTTTTGAATTCACATTTTTTCACAAGTTTAAAGTAGCATGATGTCCTAGACAATACAGTATAGAGTTGCCTGGGGCTGTAGCATAATTATGAAAAATCATTTAATTTATTTAGAAAACTCCATTTTACTTATTACATGGGCAACAGTAGTACCTCAGATTTACTGCATTGCATATGACTTCCTTCTAATTGTGCTAAATTTATGAGAAACAGATTAATATGAAATTTTCAATTGCTCACCTAGAATCATTATCCCCAGCACCTCTCGTTTCTGAATAGATACAAATAGAACTATTTTTTTTCAGTTTATGGCAGCTTTGTATTTAAAATGAGTAGTGCAATAGACATAATAACGATCAACAAAGCAAAGGACTGTTTTATTTGGATAATGATGACCTTTTTATATTTAGCAGGCAGCAGGACCTACTGGCAAAAATGAAGAAAAGATTCAAGTCTTAACTGATAAAATTGATGTACTTCTGCAACAGGTAGAATTATCTTAACTATATTTTTAAATAAAAGAAATATGTAGAAACCTAAATTGAAACTTAAAAGCTTTTTTGCTTTCTAATAGATTGAAGAACTGGGTTCTGAAGGAAAAGTAGAGGAGGCTCAAGGCATGATGAAACTTGTTGAACAGTTAAAAGAGGAGAGAGAACTGCTCAGATCTACAACTTCAGTAAGTAAAGAGTCACAAAAAACTATTTTGCTTTAAGATTAAAAACCATTATCAGATGAAATCAAATCTTAGCTATTTAGTAAAAAAAAGATTTTTTCCTAAGTTTATGTAGAATGTTTATGTGTGTGTTTTATATAAATATTTTTATTCTTCATAAATCAGACAATTTTTATATAAACTCCAGCAAAATAATCTGGCAGGTATTCTGTAATGGATGGGCATGAGATGAAAAGACCGTATAAAAGTAATTTAAATTTTGTGACAAGAAAGTAATAATTCATAGATTAAAGAAACATGGAATCAATTTCAAGATTTATTATCTCAAATCCCATTGAACCTACTCACGCTAGTGACATAATTTCCTTCCAAAATATTCTGGAATTTTTCTCCAAATTCAGATGGCTTCTTTTTTACTTGGTTTTCTTCTCAGGCTTAGCCAAGCTATTTTATTTTTGTTTTTAATATATAGAGGTAGTCCTCAATTTAAGACTTACAATTGAGCCCAAAATGTATGTTGTTAAGCAAGACAGTTGCTGAGTGAATTTTGTCCCATTTTACAACCTTCCTTGCCACATTTGTTAAGTGAATCACTGCAGTTGTTATAAGTAAGTAAAATGGTTGTGAAGTGAATCTGGCTTCCCCATTGAATCTGCTTCTCAGAAGGTTGCAATAGGGCAGCGGTTCTCAACCTATGGGTCGCGACCCCATTTGGGGTCGATCAACCATTTCACGGGGGTCGCCAAGCAAGGCTGTCCGCCATTTTTTTCCCCTTTTCTGGCGGGTGCCTTACCTCCCTTGAGCTGGGCCAGCTGGTGGTCGGCCTGCTCCGTCTCTGCCGCTTGCCAGCTACGCCTCGGCCGGCGCAGGGGGCGGAACCACGCATGTGCGGTGCTCCCGGGCAGGGAAAGTCCTCGACTTACGACCGGTTGGGTAGTCCTCGACTTGCGACCGGTTTAGTCCTCGACTTACGACCGGTTGTGGTCGCGGCATTAAAAAGGTTGAGAACCACTGCAAAGGGGATCACGTGACCCCCAGAACATTGCAACCATCATAAACATGAATCAGTTGCCAAGTGCCTGAATTTTGATCATGTGACCATGGGAATGTTGCAATGGTCATGTGAAAAACGATCATGTTACTTTTTTCATTGCCATAACTTTTGAGCAGTCACTAAACGAACTGTTGTAAATCAAGGACTACCTGTATTTTATTCAATTATGTTTAACAAACATTATCAAGTAATAGAATAACATATATCCACGATGCATAGAGAAAAAAGATTCAGAAAATGCAAATAAAAATACTGAGAAGTAAGTAAGTGTTTGTACAAATTGGCCATATATGGTAAAATATTACCATACTATGGTCCATTGCTATTGAGATAAGCAATAAAAAATTGATAAGAATTATGATTCATGCTTCTGATGTTATTTTAACTTTGTTTTTTAGGTTATCTAGAGTTTTCCTATGTTGGGCGATTATTATTTTGGCTGTTAAAATTATATAATAAGTTCCTTATTTTTAAGCTTGAGATTTGGTCCTATAAATGCTGTAAACTAACCTCTGGAAACCATTCAGTTTTTTTTTTTTAAAGTAACAGTACTAATGTCTCCCAAAATTTTATGCCAGGATGGTATAACTTTATTGCATGACCACCACCAATGAAAAAAGATCTTTTTAAAAATAATCTCTCCAACATTTGGAAAAATAATTCTGCTATATATGTGCCAATCTAACTGTAGTCAAATGCCAGCAATGTATAAACTTTCACTGCAGTTCTTGAAGCTGAAGTAAATTTACCTGATTTCCATAATTCCAAACAATTTGTCTTCTGAAAGGATTTACCATGATCAGAATTCCATGATTCCTTTAAACCAGTGGCTCTCAACCTGTGGGTCGGGACCCCATTTGGGGTCGATCGACCATTTCACGGGGGTCGCCAAGCAAGGCTGTCCGCCATTTTTTTTTGTCCGCCATTTTTCCCCTTTTCCGGCGGGTGCCTTACCTCCCTTGGGCTGGGCCAGCTGGTGGTCGGCCTGCTCCCTCTCTGCCGCTTGCCAGCTACGCCTCGGCCGGCGCAGGGGGCGGAACCACGCATGCGCGGAACCACGCATGCGCGGCGCTCCTGGGCAGGGAAAGTCCTTGACTTACGACTGGTTGGGTAGTCCTCTACTTACGACCGGTTAAGTCCTCGACTTACGACCGGTTGGGGTCATGGCATTAAAAAGATTGAGAACCACTGCTTTAAACCATGGTGTGGATCTCTTATTTCTAATTGTAATAATAATAAGTACATTTTTGAGATTGTTCCTTTTGGTTGTTCTAATTAATTATTAAATTCTTAAAATTGGAATAAGGCCAATGAAGTAGAATTCATGCAGATTGCAGGTACAGCATGTCAGGTTTTTCATAGCACTAGTATACAAAGCATATCTTCCCTTCAATTATTGTCTCATAAGTGGGTTTTCTGTGGCATCTTTGTAGGAACCTAGCCCAATTTGCTATGATTGGACTTGGATTGTTTCAAACCATAGTGCTTTTCACAAAAATCCTGAAAACAGCAATAATAGCACCGAAAGAGATGGGCTCTCTTGTTCCCATCTCTTTCGATGGTGCTATTGCTGTGTATTCTTTCTTCCAAATCTCCCGACAGTCTGCTAATTGTTCACCCTCATTCCTGCTGATCTTGAACTTAGCTGGTGCAGTCCGCCCTCCCCCCCCCCTTTTTTTTTTTTTACATTTTAAGCATATGGAGAGACTAATGCCTAGCTTTTGGTTACCACATTTTGGAATCCCTGAATTTTAAAATACTTGAATTGGTATATGCTTATATTATGGAGATTGACTCTTGAATGAAGAGTCAAATACTTACTGCTGTTGTGTGGCTCTTCAAATTAATGCCTGTGTGTTTCTGATTTCATGAGACTAAAAGAAATATATATTCTGTATTGTGTTAGGAACTGCTGAAAATGCTTATGAGCAAAATTTCCGTGTCCTTTGTTCTTCTGGACATCTTCAAATGGTCTATAATATATCTTCAAAAATGCTTTCAAATTGGCTCACGCAGTAGAATTGAACATGAAGATAACTTCTTCATAGTTAAATATCTATTGTAGGGGAGAATTATTATGTAATTAAAGTTCTTATGTTTAGGGCCAGCAAGCCCCAATAATATGCTAGTCATGTTCCTAGGGAAATTATTTTGAATAACTTCTGATTTACATTTTTTATGTGAAATTTTAATTTTTTGAATTCAAATATCAATTCATAAATAGGACATCTGTTTTGTTGTAATTTTAGAGCAAATTGAGAATTTTAGAGCACAGAAATGAAAAAACTGACTTCAATGCTTAAAAGAATTTGAAATGTCCCTGCATTTATTAAAAGATATCTTTATTTTCCAGACCATTGAAAGTTTTGCAGCCCAGGAAAAGCAAATGGAAGTTTGTGAAGTCTGTGGAGCCTTTTTAATTGTAGGAGATGCACAGTCCAGAGTTGATGATCACTTGATGGGGAAACAGCATATGGGCTATGCTAAAATTAAAGCTACAGTAGAAGAATTAAAAGTACGTTGTGCAATTTTTTCATGAATATACAAAATAGAATGTGTGTGTGGGGAGGTATATGTATGAAACAGAATGTGTTGCTCATTGAAAATTCTGTTTGGACTAGTGATTATTGCTAATATCTAATATTTCCGATATATAAAGGTAAGTCCTCAATACCAGTTGGGACTAGAATTTCTGTTACTAAATAATGCATTTGTAAAATGCATCACTTAGTGATGCTAATCTCTGCAGGCCCAGTTGCCTTTGTTAATTGGAACTCACTGTTTTTAGGCAAGGAACTTCCTGCCAGCTTCCCACAACCAAAGTCAGTGGGGAAGGCAGTAGGAAGCTGCAAGTTCCAGTCCCACAAGCGGGTAATTGGCTTCAGTTGGATGGGGGTGGGGGGGGAGAGCATGGGGATGCAGGGGAGGGCCAGGGAAGGATGTAAAGGGGTGTGAAGATGGCCAGCACAACACGAATGCGGAAGGGTCGAAGTAGGATGCGTGGGTGTGGGAGACATAAACCTGCAACCTGCAACCTTCCCTGTCAGCATCCCTATTGATTTTCTTGGGAATTCAGTGGGGAAGTTTGTAAACGATGATCATGCTTGGCAACCAGTCATAAGTCCGAATGGATTGCCAAGCACCCAGGTCATAAATCAGGTTGGCTGCAGGGGTGCAAAGATAGCTGAGGACTGGTTGTAATCACCATTCATTCAATACCTCAGTCACGGTCTGAATGGTTGTAGG
Source organism: Protobothrops mucrosquamatus (assembly GCF_001527695.2). Classification (NCBI taxonomy): domain Eukaryota; kingdom Metazoa; phylum Chordata; class Lepidosauria; order Squamata; family Viperidae; genus Protobothrops; species Protobothrops mucrosquamatus. The sequence goes on along the minus strand of NW_015387905.1, from coordinate 20,156 downwards.
TCGAGGGCTACCTATGGGGGAATGCCATTAGGAAAATTGTTTTCGCATACACTACTTTGAATATTCAACCTCGGGCCCTTGTATATAGGTGAATTCTGTATACTGTACTATACATAGAAAATTCGTTATTTCCATTTTAATCATATTCAAGAAAAGCTGAAATATTCAGTATCAGGAACTGTTTTGAAATTTTGAACATAAAAATAAATTGTACGCTGCATAAGTTGTGAAAACCAGTCCAATAGAAATAACCGGGCTTATATATATATTGGTTCTTCAGAAATAACTATTTACTAAAGTAACAACAAACGTTCGCACTATTGTATGAATTTGAACCTATTCAATCCAGACTATCCCATATGAAATTATCTTTTATCTCAAGATTCTGTGTATGAGAGAGCGTGAGTGTGAGAGAGAGAGATTTTGGACATCTTGCATAAGATCCACATTACGACTTTTTGACATAAAAGGATTGTGTGATTAATTGACAGGATTCCAACATCTTATTTGGTTGACTGACTTCTGTATGCAGAGTTTGTAAATATAACACAAGCAGGAACTAAATAATTCTTATTTCTTAAGACTTTGATTATGAAATCTAATACAAATTTTATCTTTGTATTATTATTAGAATTGCAAATCTGATAATGGAATATGCTGGGTTTGTATGTCATATACAACCTTGCACAATGCTAGAATTATGATGGTGTGCCTCTGAAAAATAGAAAAATTTTCCTTGTTACATTTAAATTCAGAAATTTTAGCTTTGTAAGCAATGTTACATCAACCTATAAGCCATGCCCTTTTCAGCTTCTTTAAAATTAAAGATAAAGACATTATCTTTAATATACTGTAGTCAAATTCTGTACTGTAGTCAAATTTTGTTCTGGTAACATTTTGGGCAAATTCCTTTTTCAAGGAAAAATTAAGAAAAAGAACTGAAGAGCCTGAACGCGACGATCGATTAAAAAAAGAGAAATTAGAGCGAGAAGAAAGAGAGAGGGAACGTGAAAGGGAAGAAAAAGAAAGAAAGCGACGACGTGAGGAAGAAGAAAAGGAAAAAGAGAGGGCTCGTGACAGAGAAAGACGAAAAAGAAGTAGATCACGAAGCAGACATTCAAGCAGAACTTCTGACAGGAGAGGTAGTCGGTCAAGGGATCATAAACGGTCAAGAAGCAAGGACAGAAGACGAAGCCGGTAAGTATCTAGGAAGTGGCTAAAAACATTACAGAGATAGAAAATGAGGAAAATACTGAAGTTTAATGCTAAAGTTTGGATGGAAACTGGCCTAAGAAGTAGAATCCAGTTTTCTGAGGACTTTCTAAACCGTCTTTAGATGACAAGTTTTTAAATTCTTGTGATAGATATTTAAATACAATTACATTTTTATTATTAGAAGTCGGGATCGACGCAGAAGCAGAAGCCACGATAGGTCAGATAGAAAACACAGATCACGCAGCAGAGATAGAAGACGGTCAAAAAGCCGGGATCGGAAATCATACAAGCACAGAAGCAAAAGCAGAGACCGAGAACAAGAAAGGAAATCCAAGGAAAAAGGTTAGTTCATCTCAATGCTATTAAAATTGGCTGCAGAACTACGCTGCCTCTAGGTGGACTGGTGCTCATTTTCTCATAACTTTTTGAACTGTTGTAGCAAACTCTTGAAACAATTTTAATCTTATTCCTAGCACTGCCACATATTGCACAAGACTTAGATTGCAAGGTTTAAGTAACTGTGTCATATGTTGTAGCCTCTTAGCTAGCCAACAGCTAGCTTTTACAACGTCCCTCAACTTTTATATTCATCAGTATGTATATTTACTCAGTTGAATGTTGTGTTGCTATTTGTCCTCTATACAAATTTCATAGTACTGAAAACTATTGGAGGTATGGGATTTTGTGTGTTGTTTTTTTTTTTTTTTAATTGGCAACGGACACCTACAGCTGTTTATCTTTTTATCCAGTTTCACTTTCCTTCCCAGCACATCACTTTTTCCATCCTTGTCCATGGCATTCTAAAAAAAATATTACAATAGACTAATTGAACATTCTCTTGTTAAATCTTTATAAAAAATTAACAAAGCTGGTCGCTTTCCTTATGGTAAAGACTACATTTCATTCATTTCTTGAAGGCGTACTGTTCATACTTTTTCCAAACAAAAATAACATTAACATTCTCGGCATATAGTATAATTTAAAAGAAAACAAGTATAACTGTTTCTTTTTTAAAAAAGGTACTTTCCTCCAACAATGAACTTGTTAATGTTTCTTTCCAAGGTAGTTCTCTCAGTCTTGAGGTTAGGTGTGCTTACAATTTGCAAGTTTTTATTTTATTTTTTCAAAATAATTTAGAAATAGCCTCCTGCTTTGCCATGCCTTCATTATATATTCACTGTTAGCCCTGAGCTTTTTTTTTTATTAGGTTCTGTCTTGATATTTTGGTCATTTGCAATGCGATTCTGTACATATCTACTTGTAAGTAGACTCCACTAAATAAAATTGGGTAGACTTCAACTCTATAGATTACAGGCTTTAGTTGTGAGCAGTTTCATTTACTCATTGTGTAAATTGCTTTGTAATTGTTACATTAAACGTATGCAAATTTTGGGTATTTTCCTGTCATGTGGAATTTTCATCTTCAGTTTTTTTTTCTTCCGTTTGGGTAATAGTTAACAGAAACATAGCAGGTTACTTCACTGGATATAATTCTGTCTTTGCATTGCCTTCTGGTTTTGATATTGATTAAGCCAAAAAAATAATTGTTGTGATAATAATATTTTAATAATGGCTATAATTTGATAGAATTGTCTGCTATTGGTCTCCAGAATCACTGGGTTTGAAATTGGAGTTGCCTATTGCTTTGTATTAATCTCTATCTGGCAAAGAAATCAATAGCAACATTCTCAAATCTATAATGAACCAAAGCAGCAGCCACATGTTTAGTTGGTAATAGAGCCTTATCTGCATGTGGAGCTTGTACTAGAAGACTTTGCAACATGATACCAACACAATTTGTAAAAAAAATTTAGTAAAGATACTGGTGTGTTGGAACAATAAATGAGGCTTACGAGAAGGTTCTACTAGTTCTATTTACTGTAGAAATAGTAATCTTGATTGCATGTTTTACTGCTTCATTCCCTGTAAGTGAATTTTTGTTCAGAATTTGCAAGCATTGTCAACTACTTGAATTTGAACTGTTTCACACTTAATAAAGCAGTTAACAGTATTAATTGAACAAGACATTAGGTATCTAAATAACCTAATAATGGGGATAAGTGTTTCAGTTAGTTTCTTTTACCTGAGTTACTATAACTAATTGGCTAGTCTTAAATATGAATAGTGTGACCAACCCTTCTGCATATGTGTGATTTCTTCTCACTTCTGTTTTTCCACACCATACCCTTTTTCCAGCTTACTGTTATGGAGACATTTCCCAATAGATTTCCTTCCATGATTTTGTTCAAACACTTATTAGTCATTGCTATGTTAAGCTGTTTGAATTTATGTCCTTATTGCACTTAACTTTTATATACGTCTAGCAGTAGATTTTAGTAAATGTCATTGTATGCAGCTTTCTGTGGAACATTTTAATGAAGAAAAAAGAACACAGAAATATTCCCTTAGTTTTGAATAGGAGAACTGAAACATTAAGCAGAATTCTCTTTATTGGCTTACCTAAAAATATAACTTTATCATTGTTCCACACCACTATTCCTGCAATTTGAAATCCCACTTTATCAGAGCAGCTAATAGAAGAAAAATAAAGTCACATGTTGATGAATGGGTATGTTTATCTACTACTAAAATTGATGTCTAAACTTTTAACTGGGAAAAACAGTGCATTATAGGACAAAACCTGAACCAAAATAATCTCAAATGGGTGAACCTAGAGAAAGTGTCCAAAATCAAGGACCCATGACTCCTGTGGAATTGAAATTTGGCAAATTTTATAAGACATTTTATGACATAAAAATGATCATAAAGCATTAATGAAATACAAAATGTCACAAAACATTTCCTGTGGTCAACTCCTGATGTTTAACTGTGCTATACAGTTCATCATGGGCTACTTTCAAGACAGATACATCTTGAATATGTCCCTGAATTTTTAAGAACTTTTCAAGTACTTTAGAAGCTCTGCCATTGTTGAAGGCATTGAAGAATCTGGTATGGAAATATCTCTGAAATGATGGCCCAAGGGAATCATGCATTGTCTAATATGTGTATATGAATGTGCGAATTTTTTTTTAGTTTGATTAATTTGATAACAGGATTTGCATTCCTGTGTCTCAATTTGAACACCTCCAAAGAAATGATACTGGCATTTCTCTTACTTCATCAGATAGTTTTGACACATATAAGTTCTCATAAGCATAAATTTGTTTTCAAGGAATAATGTAAAATAATGTAGATACTATTTGAGAAGTAATACAGTCAATAGTCTGGAATTCTAAACTAGCTACTATAGATACACGGTTTTCTTATTCTAGATTTATCTTCAACCCTGAGGTTATTAACTCGTATACTTGACCAAAGGATCCTTTTCCATATGTCCAAACTCAAAGCAACCCTAAAACAGCTCCAGGAGACTTGTTCTATCCATTTTTGAAGGGCTGTTGAACACTATTTAATCTACATATGATAGAAGATAGGATCATTGAGCTGGCTGGAACTGCACTGGGTCTACATTTGACTGCTATTAAAGCAAAGATGGATCCATTAATCCAACCTGCCTCATACAATTATCACTACAAAGCAGACGAGTTTCAGTGATAATTGGACTTCTGAGGCTGTTTTTCCTTGAGGTTTCTGTTATTCCCCCTTTCTCTTAAGATTTTTTTGAAAGTTACCTATGTATTAAAGCTGTTTATAAGGTGTTTTTTTAGCAACAGAAATTGAAGCTTTTTAAAGATTTTTTTTGTTCCTTTGTGAAACCAGAATGTTTAATTTTTCTAGAAGCTTCACTCAAATAATAGTTTTTGTTCCCAGATCTTTATCAGTAAATAAATCCATCCCAAACAACTGCATATTCCATTTGGCCATTACAACATTTTTATGTGTGTCATGCTTGTAGAAAAAGGTGATTTAAAAAGTTCAGATATCTCAAATGCATTCTTACAGAAATATTTATTTAAAGGGATAATAATCTAACAATAATTTCTCATATGAAAACTTTCTTGTGGGCCTGTGTACTGAGCCTAATAAGAATGCAGTTTATAATAAGAAACAGCTAAATTTTATTGCCATTGTTTAGCCAGAGAACATGCTTGCTTCTGGCTTTACTAATTTTACTGATGATTTAACAACACTCCATGGCAAGAGTGTCTCCCATTACTCCCTAACATTTTGACAACTGCTTGAAATTGTTTTTTTAAGGACCCTATTTGAGTTCAAATTTCAGTTCAAATATGTCTGCTGAGCCATAACTTGTACATGTTTTGCATGTGAAAATTAGGGACAAATTTGCAAATAAGATGAAAATAGCAAACCTATTTCTGCTTTGAAGGTTACTTTTTTTGCTCCCCACAGTCATGGATTATTAAATATCAGCCTGATGGTGCATCTACACAGACTACTTTCTCTCTTCCTGGCAATGGTGCACATAGGGAGATACTCCTCAGCTGTTGGTGAGGTGATGGGGCATAGCAGGCAAATAAAGGTAAAAGAGATGGGCTGGGCTGTGGAAGATAATGAAGAGGAAGCAGTCACTAATAGTTGGGAGCTATACATGAACCTAGGGCTACTTCTGGGAAAGCTTGTCACCAAAATTACTGATTATTAAAACAATTAGCAATCTACTTGTTATTGCTCTGTAAAAATAATGTTAAGCCTAAGACCAGGGGTCTTCAAACTTGGCCCTTTTATGACTGGTGGACTTCAACTCCCAGAACACATGCTGGCTGAGGAATTCTGGGAGTTGAAGTCCACAAGTCATAAAAGGGCCAAGTTTGAAGACCCCTGCCTAAGACAGTAATATGCATGGCTGATTTAAATAGCCAGATTGAAAACTTAAACATCTATACGTTCCTAAGATTTATCTACATGTTAAGCTGTGCCAAACTGTTTTTGGCGTTTCTTAACATTTTAGAATTTCTAAACATTTTAGAAATACGGTCATTCTGTTCACAGATTATTGGTGTTGTTTCTTAGAAGCAAGTCTCAGGTAATACTTTGTTCCGGACTAAATCTAAGTGATTAAGTGTAAAACTTGGTTCATATATATTTTTATGCTAACTACCTTGAAAGTTGACAGTTGGGATTTGATAGCATATACAGTATGTAGCCCATGACTTTGATACAAACTAACCAACAAATCACTGCTTCCTGCAGTATAGCTGAAACAGTACTATCTCGCCTCCTTGTTATCCTGTCCACTGTTTCCTGAGCTCAGCATTTGTTCTTTCTGAAGGAATAACTCTTTAACATTTGCACTAAATTTTACAGCTAGCTGATATCTCAGCATGTACTTTTGCAACTATAGTTGATATCTCAGCACATACTTCACACCAAAAGAAATGTGTGTGATTACTGTGAAGTCCATAGTCGATGTCTTCTTTCATGGCAGAAAAGAGGGGATCTGATGATAAAAAAAGTAGTGTGAAGTCCAGTAGTCGAGAAAAACAGAGTGAAGACACAAGCATGGACTCCAAGGAAGGCGATGCTAAGAATGAGGTCAATGGGACCAGTGAAGACATTAAATCTGAAGGTGACACTCAGTCCAATTAAAACTGATCTGATATGACCTCAGATCAGACAGAGGTAAGTGCATTATTTCAAACTTTGATTAGGGCTTTTTGTTACTGTTTAACAGTGCAGCGTAAGTATGTACAGATGAAGATGGATCTAAGACAAGTAAGAAGAGATACTAAAGCAACCTCTGAAGGAAAACACAGTGTAGTCCTGCAAAATCTTTTGAGGTACATTGTTTTGTATCGGCTATTTTGTAGCAGATTCATAATCCCCTTTAGTGTGCCTCTTGGGAACCTATTTGTAATTATAGTCACCATAGAATTTAATTATCCTATTTTTATTTTTAGGGGATTTGTTATCTTTTTTAACACTTGATCTGATTTTGTAATTAAGTCCATATTGTGTTCGTGCATCAGAAACATTTATTTTAATACTTAATATTTGAGGCACATATTGGACTATTTTGTTTTTATATAAACTGCTAGTATTTCTTTGTCAAGGATGTTTCTAGTTTTTTTGCTTTGCCTTGCATTCTAATGCAGTTTGTTCTGTAACTCGAGAGCCAGTAGCATTGGATTGATGGAAGTGTAGGGTTTATGAATAATTGCAGCTGACTACCATACCTCACACAGCGTTGGTGTTGTGAGCGGCCCATGAAAAGCCAAATTAAAAATCAAGGATTCAGTCAAACTAAGCAGGTACTCATGCCAGGTACTCCTTTCTCTACCCACATCCATGTTTGAATGCTGTTGCCTGTAATCTTTACGCTTACTGTTGTGTGTTTTATTTACAAAAAGTGAAAAGGAATCTTTGTGAATATTTCGTGAAAATTGTTAACCTGATATTAACTTGATTGGCATTTTCTTTCAACTGTGTGTAGGGATGCAGTGCTGCCCAGAATTAGATATCTTTAAAGAGTATTAAATGCAATAAATACTACCTAATAACCGCCTTGTTACATTCAATGCATTTCAAGTCTTTAAGAGGTATGTGTTTATAATTTCCTACTGCGTAGGAGAATTGCCAGGCAGCCATGGCACACAACAATATATTATTGGCTGATACCAGACTTGGGAGGCAAATGAAATAAAGGCCAATGTTAGGAGCACTCAGTAGGTATATATAACTGGCAAGAATATTCACGTTGCTTTGTTAAATGGAACTCAATAAATCACCTATTTTTGACTTAGGAAGGATTTTTCAGGGTCATTCTTTTTAAAGAATAGACCTAAATAAAAGAAGCAGCCAGGCACTCACTTCCCTTACAACATAGCTTCAACACATCTCAGAACTGCTAACCAATTACAAAGCAAGCCTATGCATGTTTACACAGAAGTAAATTCCAGTGTGTTTTTATGGGCCTTACTCCTAGATAAGTTATGCATAGGTCTGTAAACTTAAGAGGTACAGTCCTCCAAGCACTGATGTTCAGTCTCTAATCATTCTTGCACCTGAACCTCCATTACATGAAGCTTCCCAACAGCACTGATTGGTGAATTATGCTATCATTTTGTCCTTATCGTCACTAGGGGCTTTAAGTGTATTACTTATGAGATTTTTGAAGGTAGAGCGGGCAGCAAGCAGGCAGTAGGAGTGACAAAACAAAAGTCACCTCTGTTCACATGATCTGACTCTTTCTTCCCAACATTTTTGCATTATAGGACAACCATGTGACAAGACTGCGAAGAATCCTGAAGACTGCTTAATATGAAGATCTGCTTTAAAATGAGGTGAAAGAAAGCTGTAGTGGCATAGAAAAAAATTAAAGTTCTGTTAGATTTTTTAATTAAAAAAATAATAATTCAGGACTGTTATGACATCTCAAAATACAAAGAAGTTATTAAGCAAGCTACTGAAAATTTAAGTCTTTTTATCATTTTTTTTTCTATAAGACTTTTAAGATGATAAAGCAACATAACCTGAACACGAGGCTTGCTCAGTGTTTAATTGCGAGTTTTCATTCTTGAACTACGAAATACGAAAGTAAATGTTTAGTATTTGTGTGACTGAGATTAAAACAAATCCCATTTTTACAGGCAAGCTATATATAGCTTCTTGATATATTCTAATGGAAATAAAGTATCTGAATTTCTGTTACACATTTTATTGTCATTGAGTGTTTAATATTAAATAGACTTCTTTCCATATAAGTGTGTTCTAGCTCATTCTTCTCTGTTCCCTATCCTCTGATTAGGAGAAGTTAGGAATTTTCTTAGAATTATTCAATGGAATATTTTTTTAAGATCTTACATAAAACCATCCCTCCTTATCAACAAAAACTTACAATTAACAATCATTAATTAAAAAATAGAAAAGTAAAAGTATAAACCAATAAAAAATTATATTTGTAGCTCAGGGTTGAAATATGGGGGTCCTCGGTGCTCTATGAGCTTGGTTATTTTCTTGCAGACATTTCATTAGCCAGGTAACATCATCAATGCAAATAATAATAATAATAATAATTCTCATTGTTGAGAATGAGAGGGTGAAGATCTTGTGGGACTTTCGAATACAGACAGATCGCCATTTGGAACACAATACGCCGAATATCACAGTTATAGAGAACCGAAGCGTACAGCTGATTGATATCGCTGTACCAGGAGATGCCAGAGTCGAAGAAAAAAAGAACTGGAAAAAATTATGAAATATCACGACCTGGCCATCGAAACTGCGTGATTATGGATGAAACGTGTAACAGTGGTACCCATTGGCATCGGGGTACTGGGAATTGTGTCCAAAAACTGCAAAATACTTCAAGAAACTGCAGCTTCCTGCAATAACTCCAGCAATGTTACAAAAAACTGCGCTACTCGGAACATCTTATATTTTAAGGAGATATCTGCTTGACACCTAGGATGCTGGTAGCAATCCGTGTCAACCATCAGCGCCAGCCAATTTGAATGTTCAGTTGACTGAGGTTCATGTTTAATGAATAAAAGATTAATAATAATAATAATAATAATAATAATAATAATAATAATAATAATGATAATAGAATTGGAAGGGACCTGGAGGTCTTCTAGTCCAACCCCCTGCTCAGACAGGAAGCCCTATAGCATTTCAGAAAAATGGCTGTCCAGTCTCTTCTTAAAAACTTCCAGTGTTGGAGCATTTACAACTTCTGGAGGCAGGTTGTTTCACTGATTAATTGTTCTAACGGTCAGGAAATTTCTCCTTAGTTCTAGGTTGCTTCTCTCTTTGGTTAGTTTCCATTGCTTCTTGTCCTGCCTTCAGGCGCTTTGGAGAATAGCTTGACTCCCTCTTCTTTGTGGCAGCCCCTGAGATATTGGAACACTGCTATCATGTCCCCCCTTGTCCTTCTCTTTGTTAAACTAGACATACCCAATTCCAGCAACCATTCCTTATATGTTTTAGCCTCCAGTCCCCTAATCATCTTTGTTGCTCTTCTCTGTACTCTTTCTAGAGTCTCAACGTCTTTTTTACATCGTGGTGACCAAAACTGGATGCAGTATTCCAAGTGTGGCCTTACCAAGGCATTGTAAAGTGGTATTAACGCTTCACGTGATCTTGGTTTTATCCCTCTGTTAATGCAGCCTAGCACTGTGTTGGCTTTTTTGGCAGCTGCAGCATACTGCTGGCTCATAGTTAAGTGATTGTCCACTAGGACTCTGAGATCCCCCTCAAAGTTACTACTATTGACCAAGGTACCACCTATACTGTACCTGTGCATTTGGTTTTTCTTGCCTAAATGTAGAACCTGACTTTTTTCACCATTGAATTTCATTTTGTTAGCTAATGCCCAATGTTCAAGTCTGTCAAGATCCTTCTGTATCTTAAGCCTGTCTTCTTCTGGAGTGTTGGCTCTTCCGGCCAGGTTGGTGTCATCTGTAAATTTGACGAGTTCCCCATCTATCCCTTCATCCAAATCATTGATGAAAATGTTGAAGAGCACTGGGCCCAGAACAGAGCACTGGGGCACCCCACTACACACATGTAGATGCGGTTCCATTGAACAAACTGCAACAAAACAAGCAAGCACCAAGGATCCCTCAGTATTATACACACTTTAGTTCTAGAATAGTCCTTAGCTTACAAATGCCTGACTATAAAGGTTCTTTTTCTTAACTAAACAGAACATCCACCTGTGGACCATGAGGAGGTTTCTCTAACTAATCTTAATACCCAAGTTGGTTGGAGGAAGGCAATATTCATAATCTGGTTTCTAAGTTGTTAGAGGCTTTGTGAATACATGCCAATACATTAAATATAAATTTTATGCAATAGATTGACCTGTGTATTGTTGATGAAAGTAACTTCAGCAAAAAGAAAAGGTTGCATGTGGAAGCATACTTCTTAGACTATTCTAAAAGACTACATGCCTATTGTACACAAGAGTAACATATCAATAATGCCTGTGGACGCATCCAATAACATTCAGAACACATTATTTATAATTGTTGAATGTTTGCATGTTTTATCTTGTAAGCTGCTCAGTGTCTCCTTGAATCGCGAGATGGGTGGCAAATTAATTTTGATAAAGAAAATTCACACAAATTATGGCTGCTTCAGCATTACAGTACTGTGCCTTCAGACTATATTTCCCAGAAACCTGTAGGTTGTATGACACACGGAACGTTAAGGGGTGTGTCCCTCCTTTCCCACTTCCCTCTGGCCCCTGCGTCCAATTGGCTGGTAGCAAAGGCACAACAGGTGAACAGCAATTGGCTGCTTTGGAACCAAGGCTGCAATTATAAATAAATTCCATACAATCAACCCAATATTAAAATGAAAGTTTAATAGTTGAAATAGTCAACTTTATTATGGAATGGAAAATAGAAAAGATTTTAATTTTTCAACAGAACTATTGGATTGAAGAAAAGATAAAGTAATATCTGAATTTCTAAGGAAGAGTAATTAAGCAAAACTAAGGATTTCTCCGCTACGTTTTCTGTTTTGTTATTCAGTCTTACAATCATTTAAGTTCAAATTCAAATTAATTAATATTTTAAATTAAAATTAACTGTTAAATTACTTCTCCACCCTTATTGCATCTGCAGGGACCCCACAGGTAGTCCTGTTTCAGGTAACCAAGTTTCTCCTGGGTAAGGAGTAACCAGGGGAACTCTTGCAGGGTCACTGTGAGGAATAATCTTAATATCTATCAGATAAAGTCACTCGACTTTGCTCATACTCTGGCTGAGCAAACCTCTTGGAAGTGACAAAGTCACATTTGAGCCTTGTTATCTGGGAAGAGTTTGAGCCAGTTGCTCTTGAGGAAGGGGACGTGGTCCTTGGGGCTGTGATTCCGGCCATTTGTGTTCACAATCCATGCCCCTCCTGGCCGGTTAAGACCTCCCAGAAGGTAACATGGCTGGATCCAGGCAGTTATTAATGCCTGTGCAGGAGGGGATGATACTGCCTGCCCCGAAGGAGGCACTGGTCGCCTTCTCAAGTGGCCATCTTTGGATCCCACAGTATTGGATAACCTTCATCTAGTCTCCAATCTTCCCTTTATACACAAGGTTATTGAAGGATGTTAGGTAGCTACAGAGGGCCCTGGTTGAAGTGGATTATCTGGACCCTTTTCAGTCTGGATTCAGGCCAGGGCACAACTCTGAAATCATATTGGGCACACTTGTTGATGACCTTTGGAGGGCTCGAAATGGAGGTAGCAGTGTAACCTTTCTGGCTTTTGGTACCATTGACCATGATGTTCATTTGGACTGGCATTGGAGGGTTGGCAGGAGGACACACTGGTTTACAGTGGTTCTTCCTCACCTGCAGTGTGAGGTGCCTCAGTGCTCGATCCTTTTTAGTATCTATTGGTATGGATTATGTACCATTGGTATGCTGATGATAATTACATATTTCCACCCCTAGCCAAATAAGTGATGCAGTTGCGATGCTGGCTGAGTGCCTGAGGGCTGTAAGGATCTGCCTCGGGAGGAACTGGCTTTGGCTCATCCCTGGCAAGTTGGGAGGGGTTGGGTTTTTGGCACCTCCTTGACCAGATGATTCTTCATCTTTGACTCTTCCTTGGTCACCTTCCATCTGGATTACATTCTATACCCTTTAAGACCACCCAGAAACCTGGGTTTTGTCAATGTAACACCTATTGCACAAGCTGCACTGGCTTCCAACTTCTTTCTGGATGCAATTCAAGGTGCTAGTCATCACCTTTAAAGCCTACATGGCCCAGGGCCAGGCTACCTGTGGAACCATCTGTCTAGGTTACCAGATAGATAGAGTAGGCACACTTAATCCCTTTTCCCAAGTATTGGGGGGGAATAGGAAGCATGACTTTTCCATGGCAGTTCCTGCCCTATGGAACACCTTGCCCCATGAGGTTTGGCAGGCCTCCACTTTTTTATCACTCCGTAAGGCTTTAAAGACCTGACTCCCCAAAGAGTTGGGAGATTAGATGATTTATTTATTCTATTTCTATAGCCGCCCATCTCAATTGCTCAATTTTTACAAATAAGGCAGCAAATACAACACATTTTTCTCCTTTTTCCTTTACAACAACCACCCTGTGACATGGGTTGGGCTGAGAGAGTGACTGGCCAAGGTCACCCACCTGGCTTTCGTGGCTAAAGTGGGACTACCTACTTTCTAGCTTGACACCTCATTAGTCCAAATATATTTGTGTTTGTGTGTGTACATATAAACACAATACAATTAAAACATTTTAAAACAACAAACATCCAAAATAAATAAAGTAGCCAAAATATTTGGCCAATAAAGTCAGAAAACGGCCCTTAGCACATTCAGAACCCTAGGTTCAAGAACACTGCCAGATTTTTAGAGCTTTACTAAAGGCTAACGGGGTTGGGGCCATTCTAATCTCCATGGGGAGGATATTCCATAAAGCAAGGACTATTGCAGGGAAGGCCCATGATGAAGGGCCAGTGCTAATCTGCATGATGGGCTGGTGCCAGTTTTTTCTTGTCATGTTTTAACTGAGTTTTATAGTTTTTACATTTTTTTTGTCTTAATTTTTGATTTGAAGTCACCTAGAGTTGGTTGAAAGACGGGCTAGAATTATTTTTAACACTAGACTATTGTTAATAAAAAGGATCAATAATGGCAAGAACACAAATGTTTTCTATGGATCTTTTCCTGGGTATAATCATACCTCGGTACTTGACTGCTTTGAAACTCATGGAATTTGGTTCTCAATGCATTTTGACGTGAAAATTTTGCCCCAGTGCTCGTTTGTTTGGTATTGGATGCACACTAGAACTTGTTAGTGTTGGCTGCCTTTGACTCGCTACCCTTTCCACACGAAACAAATGATGCCACATTAGTAACATGGTTTGTTGGATACTTGTTTTTAGTATTCGTCACACCTCCCAGAACCAAGTGTAAGGACCTACCCCACTTTGCATCTTAAGAAGACAGAACTCTTGGAATATTTCTTCCAATAGGCATCTTTATTAAGAGAAGATGGTTGCAGGCGTTCTAAACAGGACTTGGGGTGAAAGCTTTCCAACTCAAGATTTTAAAGGGGTCCCCCCTTTAGCCACCCCCATCACCCCCTTCTCCCAGAGACAGTCTCAGG
>NW_015387905.1:0-5850 GCF_001527695.2 Protobothrops mucrosquamatus | reverse complement strand
TACCCAACCGGTCGTAAGTCAAGGACTTTCCCTGCCCGGGAGCACCGCGCATGCGTGGTTCCGCCCCCTGCGCCGGCCGAGGCGTAGCTGGCAAGCGGCAGAGACGGAGCAGGCCGACCACCAGCTGGCCCAGCCCAAGGGAGGTAAGGCACCCGCCGGAAAAGGGGAAAAAAATGGCAGACAAAAAAAATGGCGGACAAAAAAAATGGCGGACAGCCTTGCTTGGTGACCCCCGTGAAATGGTCGATCGACCCCAAATGGGGTCCCGACCCACAGGTTGAGAACCACTGGACTAAGGGAACAAGAACCTGCTAATGAAATAACTGATTATTTTAATTACAAAGCAGGATTTTTTTGTTTGCATATGGGGAAGTAGTTAGGACAGATTACACATAAGACTTCTGGTGTGCTTACGCTGATTAGGAATTTGGTGGCAACTCCAACAATATTAAGTACAAACACAAAGTATCGCATCTTAACTGAAAATATAGGAAACTTTAAAAATTAGCTTTAATAATAGCTTAAAATAGAATATTCACTATCCTTCCTGTAAATCCTAAACTTCAATATATAAGGTTGGCTGCTTTGATGTTGTAGCAAGTTTTTTCTACCAGAGTTGTTACTGCAGCATTTCTGAGAGAAGACGTGATGCTTCTCGCTAAAACTAACTCCAGCTCTTGAAAATTCTGAAGCCTGGCCACATCTTCATCCTTGGAGGAGAAAGGAAATAGTATTTTTTAAAATAATTAAAGCAGTTTCAAACTGTGAAACCTAATAATAAAACGAGTAATAGAGACTGCATTAAGATGATGGATTACTTTAATACTACCTTAAGAATCTTAGTTAATGAAAAAATTTCTTTCAAGCTTCAGGAACTGTTCAAGCATTCCATATTTATTATACTAATCCATACTGCAGACTAAACCCAAAGAGCTTTTATGAAGCCCCCTTCCCATCACGTCCTTGGAACCATTATACGTTTTGTGTGGAGGTCTATGGAGGGATGCAAAATGCTCTCATCTGAATGTACTTAAGCTCAGTGGAATATCCCAGTTTCCAGGGCTATTCTGAGAGCACTGGATCTGCCTAGACTTGTCATTGCTTTGTTTACACCTTGTCAATCAATGCAAGTTTTTTGTTAGAAATGGAACATTAAAGGCTAGAGTTATATGTGCTGCCTTTTATATAAATTACTGAAGTACTGAAGACTCACACACTGCACTGATAAATTATGCAGTTTGCTCAGTTTTGAGTTTAGCATCCAGGAACTTGGTTGTTCTGATTCAGAGATCACAATTGTAGATTTTGGCAACCTTTCTGCTCTCCAGTAGCATCATGAAATGACCAGTGTGAAAAAACCTCTAAATTACCAAATTTTGTGAAAGTCTCACAAAGTCCCAAATCTTTATAGCATCACATAAAAATCTCACAAGATTTGTTTCATAGTAAGTTTCAGGTTTAGGAGGGGTGATATGCAGGCAACTCGTAAGTTATGAACTGCAATACTAGATGAATCTGGATAATTGAATCAGTGCTGCTTAAGGAAATCAGCTCAATGTAGAAACACAGCCAATTACTAGTATCATTAAAACAAGGAATAAGAAATCCTGTTTGAGAAGTTTGCTTGCATACAACTCTATTTTTATTGAGTCTGCAAATCCTTGGAAGAGGAGATAAAATCTTGCAAAACGATAGTTTAGCTCCTTGGCTTATGGCGTGAGTTAACTAAAATTAAGTATAAAAAGTAACCAAAAATATTTAGGTATAGATATTATTATATAAGAAGTGAGCCAGCCAATTTTATTTTGGATATCCTTGTATATATAAACCGATGCAATCTTATAGATATAAGAAGGTTGCAGGCCTGGCAGTAGATTAAGGAGGAGGTCAAACCTTGCTACAGTGCTTCAACAGGAAAAAGGGCAAAGGGCATTGTAAAATCAGACAAATAATCTACATTATCCTGGTGCAAAGGTCCTTTTCCTGATCAGAGACATAATAAAGGTAGGGGGAGAGGCAGACCAGCTCCCCACATTTCACTCTGCTGAAACAAGCCTAGCGGTTTCTGTTTAGGCAGTTTGATTTTCCATCCCCTATAGCAGGGGTAGTCAACCTTGGCTCTTTTATGACTCATGGACTTCAATTCCCAGAATTCCTGAGCCAGCTCTACATCACGGGTGTCAAAACTCGATTGCATCACATGACCTATCATGACTTTTTTGCCTTTGCGGAGCCAGGGTGGGTGTGGCCTGCACCTGACTCATCCGGTTCGCAGGCTGCCAGTTTGACATCCCTGCTCTACATGGTTACAAAGCACTACTAAAGCGTATTCTTGACTCTAGAATTTTCTGCACATTGTCAAAGCAAGAATATACAGTATTTGCAGCGTTGACACTACTCTTAACACTGTTTCTGAGAGCTGAAGTGTGACTGAAGATGGAGCGAGGGAAAGTAGAATTAGAAGAGCATTGGCAGAATCTCAAGAGTAAGAAGACGGAGACCAACGGGGTTTGCTCATCTAAAACTCTACTGTATGATTCAAACTTCGGTTAGTTACACTTTTTAAATTGCGTGTGCAAAATATTTTCCAACATGGATTTCAAGCTATTAATTAAACCCATAATGCTAAAAACAATGAACCAATTGTTCAGAAATGATTGTTTTTGCAAGAATCCTTAACTGAATCTTACCTCAACTACTACTTGTACATACCAAATAGAAGGTCTGTGAACAGCAGACGCCACACAGGCCTTCCCCCCTTTTTGGCATGAAAAAATAATGGATGGTTGTTTTTTTCTTGGCCCTTGCTAATACAGATCAGGCAATTGCTTTAGATAAATGCTGATTATACTCCTATCAACTAACTGATGGAAGTTCTGAGGTGCTCATTGGGGATAAACCTGTACTCATTATGCTGGCCAACAGCAAGAAGCATTTGGTACAGTGCTTATCAAAAACTTCCATTACATGTTTCAATCCTCTATAGAAACTTTACATACAATAATAGCAGGGGGGAAAATCTCTAACACAGTATTCAGGGCAGTAAACTGCAACAAGAGCTTAAATCTTAAAAGTCCATATAAACCAACATTTAAACAGTCAACTCTTGCTTCTGTCCCAATTAAGTACCATCCATGTTCTCCATGGTATGGAACTTTTAACTGGCCTGTCTCTGGACTGGCGCTCCAGCCAGAATTGTGCTACATGATTCTGTGAATTGCAGTAATTTTAAGCTACAATTTATGCTCACTTCTTGAAAGTAAATTGTTCTCTGCTGAGAACTTTGAAGGCTTTCATGCTGAAAAGCAGAGGTTGAAGGCACACTCAAATATTTTTCACTGATTCACAACATGCTCATGCACATATAGCAAAATATTCTATCTCTAGATGTTTGAAGGAAAGGTTTCTTCTTGTATTATTATCTTGGCAAGGAATATTCTTGCACAGTAGTTGTTGGCATGCATGAGGAATTCTGAACTCATCCTAAAGCCTTTTTAGAAAGCAACACATTAAAATGTAAGATGTTAATTCTTTCTGTACTAATTAATAAAAAATCAATTGTACGTCACAGTAATAACTGCTAGTTCCATGTCTCTTATGTACTATTTTGGATAGTGAGCCATTTTCAACAGCTAATGTCACCAAATAAATGTTTAGAAGAAAATCTTTGTGTTTACCTTTCTCAATAATGTATTAGGTAACTTTCTAATCTTTTCCACTTGTTCAGAATTAATTCCCAGCTCACAGCAACACACTTTGAGCAGATCCTGGTAATTCAGTTGTTTTCTGTCCAGTTCAATTTCAATGAAGTCATATTCTTTAGGATTCTGAACTCTTACTTTAAGCACCAATTCTATATATGTATATGGGGGAGGAACATATATATTCACATGAAATAAATGCTCATTAGCAAGAACAGAAACAAAAATGATACGTTCTCTGCAATCCCCAAATCATTTTCTTTAAACCATGTCCTTCATTAACAGAAGAAAGAAATGGCTCCAGACAATTAGGATTATTAGAAGAAATTAACTGTAGACTAAATTAGGAATTTGGAGGTACTGGGGGGCGGGGCATCCCAGAAGAGGGAAATGGCAAATCACTGCTGTATTCTTGCCAAGTGGTCACATCCATCATTGGGGGTCAAACTTGACTTAAGACAGACTTTACCTTAGCATGTAATCAGAAAATGAAGACCAAAATGCAGTGCTGATGGTTATTGCAAATGGATAATAAGGTTGTGGACAAAGGAAAAAGGGATTCACCATCTATACAGGTAGTCCTTGAGTTACAACCACAACCGAGTCCAAAATTTCTATAAAAATACTAAGCAAGACAGTTGAGTGAGTTTTGCCCCATTTTATGATCTTTCTTTCCACAGTTGTTAAGTGAATCACTATAGTTGTTACGTTAGTAAAATGGTTGTTAAGTGAATCTGGCTTCCCAATTGATTTTCCTTGTCAGAGGGTCACAAAAAGGTGATCTCATGACATTGCAACCATCATAAATACATGGCATTTGCCAAGTATCTGAATTTTGATCACGTAACTGGGGATGTTGCAACAGTCGTAAGTGTGGAAAACAGTCATAAATCACTTTTGTCAGTGCTGTTGTAACTTTAAACAGTCATTAAATGAACGATTGTAAGTCAAAGACTACCTTTAACTCCAATGGCTTCCTGGGCTCCTAGAACTTATTGCTGCCTCTCCTATCGGAAGTGCACATCCAAACCCCCCCCCCCCCCCCCGCTTTATCATGGGTGCTTTCCCATTGGATGAAGAGCAAACCTAAACAACCTGTCAAGAAAAATAAAGAAACATTATTTGAAAGGTTTTCAGTACCGTCCATATTGCATGGAAAAGTTCTACTGAAAAGCAGTGGCTGTAATGCGGACTCTGCGTCCATAGTGGCATCATTTGTTTGGTTAGTCATATGTTGTCTAGATGGACAGGAAATCAAGTGATCTCTGTTGTGATATGCAGATGAAAAAAATGAGGGAATAGAGCTTTGAACGCTAGACTTTATATCTTCGGATGCTTCTGCAACCACGGATGAAATGAGTTCTTCAACCCAAAGGTGTTTCCCAGAGAGTTCTGTTCCTCTGTGCAAAGAAATTGCTACATCGTTGTTTTCTGCTTGAACTGTTGATAAACAAAGGCTAGTTTCACCAGCAGATAAATGAGGTGTGGCAGAATTATTTTCTCTGGGTGGAGCACCCATAAGAGCAGCACCATCCCCTTTTTGATGGTAAGTCGCTGGAAATGATTCATTGGTGAGACAGTTTGCTATACCACTCAGCAGCTTTAAGTTATTTACTTCTTGATTATCACCACCTTCCACTTCAGGAGCTATTAGGAGAAAATAAAATAAAAAAAAATAGAATATTTTAACCATTCTCTCCTATGAGAATAGTTATTCCCATGCATTTCAGAATCGGCAGAAATAACTATACCTCAACTTTGGGAATCACGTTTTAACTGCAAAGGAACAGCAAACAGATTTAACAGGCAAACAGTTTTAAGTACAAGAGAAATGCAGACCCACACATGAAGCTAACCAAATACTTGGTTAAGAATAGGACAGTTATTTTTTATTTGGAAGCAGAAGATAAAGTAGAGAAATATGTTCCTGTATACCATACAATTGTCCAGTGGCACAAAATGTACCTAAAATGTCATATAATGCGATCCAGGAAGCAGGTCTTTATTGTCACAATGCCTGGCCTATGGAACACCATCCCTCCCTCAGCTTCAGAGGCCCTGTTTTCTGCTGTTGTTTAGAAATATTTTGGTTATTCCCTCTGGCATTGTGCTGAGGCTTTAAATGAACCAATTATAAAACTGAAGCGTG
>NW_015387904.1:232376-273694 GCF_001527695.2 Protobothrops mucrosquamatus | reverse complement strand
CAGCTTGCAGGACTGGCCTAGGGTAATTTTTAGAGGGGTTTTAATTATATTTTAATTGGACAATGTTCAAATATTTCTTTTAATTAATTTTAAATTTGTAATTGTTATTTATGTATTTTAATTGATTGTCAGCCGCCCTGAGTCCGCGAGGAGAAGGGCGGGATATAAATCCAAATATAATAATAATAATAATAATAATGATGATGATGATGATGATGATGATGATGATGATGATGATGATGATGATGATGATGATGATGATGATGATGATGATAGAAGGGACTTTGGAGGTCATCTAGTCCAATCCCCTTTAAAATTTCAGACAAATGGCTGTCCAGTCTCTTCTTAAAGACTTCCAGTGTTGGAGCATTCACCGCTTCTGGAGGCAGGTTATTCCACTGATTAATTGTTCTAACTGTCAGGAAATTTCTCCTTAGTTCTAGGTTGCTTCTCTCTTTGATTAGTTTCCATCCGTTGCTTCTTGTCTTGCCTTCAGGCGCTTTGGAGAATAGCTTGACTCCCTCTTTAGTTTTAATTCTATTTATTTTACACACATTAAAATGTGCTATATTTTTATGACCTATTTTACTTGCTCAGTGTTGAATGTTATACGTCTATAGTTTGTAGGTTTGCTTTTGACACGAATAAAGAAAACTAAGGACTTCTGCTAACTTGGCTAGTATTAACTCTGATTTTGCAGCATAGCTCATTGTGTGAACTCACACTTATGGCTCAAAGTATTGTGCAAATCAAGTGCACTGGTTAATCAAGCAACTAGAGTAAACCTATCATATGAATGCAATCCATATGTCTTTTCCTCCAAATATCTAAAGCCAAAACAAAAACTGTTGTTAAGGCAAACTGTTTTTCTAAGCCAATCTCAGTAATACTTTCATCCATGTGCCAGGGTAAAGTATGCCTGGGAATTTCTCAAGTTTCTTTTCCCTGAAAGGGGAAAAATTCTTCCATTCCTGCATCATATTCTCAGAGACCTTGAGAATTCTTTTTGAATTTTTCTTGGTGGTGTTTTTAAGCTGACATTGTTGGAGGTGCAATTATATTGAAGCATGAGTAATTTGGTGGGTTGGAGATTTCTGGAAAGAGGATTTCCAGTGAATGACAGGCTATCTGGCCCTATCTTGTGATGTCAGCATAGTGAAATAAATGCAAGAATGCCACATTCTTCCCATTTAAAATCCTTTCTTCTTTGCAAAAGAACTTCAGCCTTATTTTCAGAAGCAAGTACTGTTTCATCAAAAGGAATGAGAACAAGGCGAAAAAGGTGGGAGAAATTTTCAGCATAACAAAGGTGTTTTTCCAAAAGGTAAACTGGACTTGGTGTTTTCTTTGAAAACATTTTGCTCCTCATCCAAGAAGCTTCTTCAGTTCCAACTGACCTGTCAGAACTGGAAGGATGTATATTCTTTGTAGTCATCTGGTCCTTAAAATTCTAAGGCTTGCTCATTAGCATTCTGAGAATCAGTTGAGGCCACTTGGGGGAGTGACCTCATGGTCACCTGAATAGTGCAAATGGGTGTGGAACCTTCTTGAAACTGCTGAAAGGACTGTGTTGTAGATAGGAAATAGATGGTGTCATATCCCTCCTCTGTTGAGAGAGGGCTGTTCAATTTTAATATAGCTGGTATTTTTTTAAGCCAGTGAATATAGACTTTGCTGTCTTCAAAAGAGTGGCCTTTGTTTTTCAGATACAGATGGACTGCTGAATCCTGTCCTGATGAATTTGTTCCCCTGTGTTGTCCCATGCGTTTGTGAGTCCATAAACTTTCAGCATGACATATTTTCATCCATACCTTTTATATCAGGAATTCTGGGAGTTGAAGTCCACATGTCTTAAAGTTGCCCAGATTGAGAAACACTATCTAAGGCAGGGCTTTTCAACCAGTGGTACGGGTACCACCTGTGGTACATTGGCAACTGGCAGGTGGTACGCAACTATCCTAGAAAAGTGGTAGCAGGGGAGGGGAATGAGCTGAACCGGTGGCAGCACCGCACAAGCCTGAGCGAGAGATGGCTGGAGCTGCAGGGCTGTCAGGGCTCAACGGAAGCACCAGGATCAGCGCTTCTTTGGGACTGTCAGGGCTCAGTGGAAGCACCAGGATCAGTGCCAGGCTCCAGCTGGAGCTCAGCACTGATCCTGGTGCTTCTGCTGAGCCCTGAAGAAGCACCAATCAGCTGGAAAGCAGCACTGATCCTGGCGCTTCTGCTGAGCCCAGAAGAAGCGCCGATCAGCTGGAATGTGGCAGCATCTCCAGGGTCTTGTGATTTACATTCAGATGCTTGGTAACTGATTCATATTTATGATGGTCACAACAATGAAAACTTCAGACAGGAGGAAGAGCGCCACTGGGTGGGCAGGTAGGTGTCTTGCTCGGCTGTGCTTTGGGGGGCACTTTTTTCAGTGCCATTGTAACTTTGAATAGTCACTAAGCAAACTGTTGTAAGTTGAGGACTACCTGTACTTTATCACTTTTTTCCTTTTTTGGGGGGGGTCATCAAGTTTTTGACACCTTGCTAGGCGACTGGTGATACTCGGATATTGCCATATCCTAAAAGTGGTACAATGGGTGAAAAGGTTGAAAAGCCCTGATCTAAGGCACGGCTCCTCAACCTTGGCAACTTTAAGACTTGTGGACTTCAACTCCCAGAATTCCAAAGCTGACTGAGGAATTCTGGGAGTTGAAGTCCACAAGTCTTAAAATTGCCAAGGTTGGAGACCCCTGATCTAAGGCATCTAAATAAAGATATCGGTTAAGTAGATGATTGCTAATTCAAGAGCCTTTTTGTAGGCAAATGGATTACCTCCCTGTATCTCACCATTAACAAAGACATCAGATGATTCATACTGAACATTTGTTGGGCAAGAAGGGAGTAGTGTAGTTAGTTAATAGAAAAAAATCAAGGAGGCCATACCTCCCTAAAGATGTGTTTTGTTAAGCAAGCAAAACATAAAACCTTCAGATAGTTTATGATTGATTAATGACCTTTTTTGCACAGACCCTGCTAACAGGAACAATTGAGAGAGACAAGAGCAA
Source organism: Protobothrops mucrosquamatus (assembly GCF_001527695.2). Classification (NCBI taxonomy): domain Eukaryota; kingdom Metazoa; phylum Chordata; class Lepidosauria; order Squamata; family Viperidae; genus Protobothrops; species Protobothrops mucrosquamatus. The sequence goes on along the minus strand of NW_015387904.1, from coordinate 270,641 downwards.
TTAAGGAGTTTCTGTGTAGGCAGTTCACTTATCAAAACGTCTGAGACAGGCACTTGTCTGGATCATTGGTCCTTTATACCTTAACGACTCTGAAATCAAGTTCAAATGGAACCCTGGCAGTGTATTTTTGGCACATCAGCAAAATGTCATGCTGAACTTTTACTGGCAATTATAGAGCTGTGATACATTGGCCTTGCAGTAATTTAACATAAATCTCCAAAATTATCTGTCCTTACTTTTTTTTTATTACCATGCATTGCAAAGGAGGGACTGGTTTTTCAGCATATATTAAAATTTGTCTGTGTGAAAGTCCAGGTTTTGCTGTATAAAACGGTACAGTTCTGGCTACTGGCAAAGAACATTTGTGTCAATCAATGGTAAACTGTAGTTCAGTGGAAGAGTTCATCTCCTGGAATCTCCAATATAATGTCAGGTGTAAGCAAACAGAGCCACTCATGAATAGCCTAAGTCAGCAACTTTATTGACTTCTACCTATATTACAAGAATCTCCCCAGATTGTTTGCCATCCCCTGGGAACAAGTAGATAAGGTTTGATGGATCTTGTGGGAGGAGGGAGGGAGGACAGGCTTATGTCTCTTGTGGTTATACAAGAATTCAAGGCTAATTCCTCACCTGACCCTTTCTTCCAGCCTGGTTCCTTAATAGATAAAGCAAAAATACCATTGCATGAAACTCTAGGCAGTGTATGCATGTATGTATATATGTATGTATATATGTAAGTGACTCTGGGCAGCTTACAATTCTACGATTGCAAAACAGCTAAAACAATTATAAACAATAAAATAGTAAAATGTCCAGAAAATAAATACATACACCCAACATAGTTAACTGGATAACAGTAAAACCAAGAAATGGGATCCTTAACATATTCTAAGCCCCAGGCCCATGTACATAGCCCAAATGTTTAGAGCCTTGCAACAGGCCAAGAGGGTGGGAGCCATTTTAATCTCCGGAGGGAAAATATCCCACAAAGCGGGGGCTACAGCAGAGAAGGTCTGTCTTCCAGTTCCCACCTGTCAATACACTTCGGCTGACAGGATCTGCAACATGCCCACCTGTTCTTGACTAGATGGAAGAATAGTAATGATGGGTTATTCTTGTATTCTGCAAAGCTACTCAGGGCTGTAACAGACTGGGGCAGTTTATGTATACATACTTACATGTATACATACATCAATGTCAAGACCAAAAGGACCTGAAAACCAGGAAAACAAACTCAGAACTCAAAGCATTGAAGGAGAATTAAAATAGCACCAAAGAAATGCCAGAAAACATGCAGATATTGTTGGAGAAGTAAAATAACAATGAGACAGCAATATTCCACCATGAAAAACTAGACTGGGTGGGAATGTCAGCCCATTGTCCAAATTCAGAAAGTCTACAATTATGCTAGTCTCTATAGACATCAGAATTAGCAGTTCCTGACAAGGTGGAGGATTGCAATATATAACCATTTTCCTCTTTTCACCAGATCACCAGTGGTGGGATTCAGTTAGTTCACACCACCGGTAGCTAATTTTTTGTTGCCCAGGCCCAGAATGGACTTCCAGAAATGGCATCCACACAGAGAACCGGTTGTTCACATATTTGAATCCCACCACTGCAGATCACAGGAAAGGAAGGAAGGAAGGAGGGAGGGAGGGAAGGAAGGAAGGAAGGAAGGAAGGAAGGAAGGAAGGAAGGAAGGAAGGAAGGAAGGAAGGAAGGAAGGAAGGAAGGAAGGAAAAAGGTGCAGTAAATAAATTTCTGGATTGTAGCATGATTTATATGTTCACACATGGGTGCTCTATTAAGAAAAAGCATCTGCTTAGAAAATTAGGATGATAAGCATAATGGGAGGATATTTATATTGGGAGATATATTAAAACATACTGGGAGATAAAGTTGTATTAAAGAATTATATTACAAACATAGTTGGGGAGAGAGTTATATTAAAACATGTAAGCTCCCCTCTGCAGCCCAAGTATAACTTTATACTTCATTGGTAAGAATTGGTAAGCAGATAATATACAGTACATCACATTGTACCAATTATTAACAGAAAATAGTGGCAAATTTATAATACAGATTCTACCCTTCCGCTTTTTTCTCTTGTTATTGTCATAGACTCAATCTATTTCCCTGGCAATATGGAAATAATAACAGTAGGTTATTTTGTAGCATTTACAAGGATTACTAACGTAATATATGAGAAGACAAAAAAAACCAACCCATAATTTGTTTCTGAATCTCAGGAAAAGGCAAATGGAAGATTAAATGTTACAGTCACGTTGTTGAAAATGGGACAGTTGCATACCAAACTAAAAATAAGTCTGCCATGTAGAAAAAAATTGAGTGGCACGATTGACTGGTTAACTGGATTCAGTGTACATTCGGCTACTGAATCTGTTAGTTTCTCAGTGGGTGATGGCTGACTTCTCCGTTTACATATAACCGGTGGCTTTCCAGCTGTGTTTTGCATATCTGCTGCTAACATTATTTTGTGATTTGTGTGGTATGGGCCTAGGAAATTCCTATGCATGATGAATATTAATAGAAGTACAGTGGCTTGAGTGGTTGGATTATTGGGCGGGAGGCTAGGCAAGCCCATGTTTGAGACCCAAGAGCTGCTGTGGGGTGGGGTGGGGTTGAGCTCTTGACCTTTACTCCAGCTCCTGCCAGGAACATGAAAGGAGCCCCCAACTGGGTGTTCCCAGGGCAACAATGATGTCACCAGCTAATCTTTTCAACCTAGAAGTGCCCCAGTGCTTCTGACTCAAGTGCTATATATAGAGAATAGAACAGAACAGAACAGAACAGAACAGAATAGAATAGAATAGAATAGAATAGAATAGAATAGAATAGAATAGAATAGAATAGAATAGAATAGAATAGAATAGATAACTTTATTGTCACTTTGAATGTACACTAATTGGCATACATTAAAATGAAATTTCATTGCATTCAGCTCTCAAAGGGTCACCACCTCTGATATACACTATATAAATATGACAAAAATAAATAAATACAGAATTATGCATATACCACATATATTATATGACACAGAGAAACAACAGTCTAGTTCAGGTTCTCAGGCGAGAAAAACGAATCTTGAGAGACGGATAGCACAGGGAACAAAGCTATTACAGAATCAGGTAGTCCTGCTAGAAATACTTCGAAACCTCCTCCTAGAGGGGAGCAACAGAAACAGACCGTAAAGTGGGTGTGTGGGATCTCTAACAATGCGTTGGGGCTAGGAAAAGAAGTTGGGGATGAGGGAAAGTTTCTAAGGTGTCAGAACCCATTGTAATTATTGTCCAAGGGGGAATTGAATCAACACAGTATTCTTCTGTTTTGCAAAGGAACTTTGACCATTTGGTTACTCGAACACAAAGAGCCACTATGAGGTTAAGAGATCAAAGACTTGAACTAAGGAGAGATTGGATCTTCTCCACCCTCTGTGGGGTTGTGGAGATAAGTGAAGAAAATGCCTGAGGTAACATCATGAATGCCTGAAGGAAAAAAAAAAAGAAATGTAGATCTCATCAAACAGATAAATCCTTTCACTTTTTTCTCCCCATTTTTTTCTCTGTGTCTTTCATTCTGTTTCTCTTAATCAATTTGAAGGATTCTGAACCATTTAGTCCTCCTTAATTCAATCTTCCTCCAGAGGGAAGGGAAAAGATAGATATGCTTTTTATTGTACTTCTGAAGAAGATAGATACAGCAGATGAGAGAGAGAGAGAGAGAGAGAGAGAGAGAGAGAGAGAGAGAGAGAGAGAGAGAGAGAGAGAGAGAGAGAGAGAGAGAGAGAGAGAGAGAGAGAGAGAGAGAGAGATGGATGAACAGATACCAATGCAGCTTAGGCCAGATGTGCATTTTTGCTTGCTCCATTACAAGGAAGGAAGGAAGGAAGGAAGGAAGGAAGGAAGGAAGGAAGGAAGGAAGGAAGGAAAGAAAGGAAAGAAGGAAACAAGGAAAGAAGGAAACAAGGAAACAAGGAAACAAGCAAGCAAGCAAGCAAGGACTGCTTTCGTGACAAAGGAAATAATGTGGGAAGGGTGTACAAACTTTTGTAAAAGGAAAAGAATAAGGAGGTGAGGAGGGAATCATCCTTAAAAGAAGGAAGATTCTGTGAGCCCTGATGGCGCAGTGATTAGAATGAAATACTGCTGGCTACTTCTGCTGATTGCTGACTGCCAGTAGTTCAGCAGTTCGATTCTCACCATTTCAAGTTTGACTCAACCTTCCATCCTTCCGACATCAGTAAAATGAGGACCCAGAGTCAGTATGCTGACTCTTTAAACCACTTAGAGAGGGCTGTAAAAGCACTGTGAAGTGGTATATAAGCCTCAGTGCTATTGCTAGACAAACTCAAAAGTAAAGCTTGCCTTCCCCACTCAGAAGAGAAGGGCAAGAATCAAGGGAATGGGCAGTTAGGTTCTAGAAATGCCACAATCACGACTGAATACCATCCTGGTCTTGATATCAAACCACTACAAGATAGGTTGTTTTTTGAAAAATCAGCTTAAGAGACAGTTGAAAGCAGCATGGGAGATACGCAATTTAGGCTGCCATGAAAAGTGTTATCAGGGATTAAATTGTTTGATCGGTTTCTGAATCCCATACAAGAAGAAATTATAAACAATTATTCCAGTGGGCCCTACTCTGGTGCTGGAACTGATCTCTCTTCAGGCTGATTTGAGGTGGCTTGGTTATTTTGGATAGCTGTTGGATGTTTCCCAACTGATTCCAAAGTACAGAATGCATGTACCTGTCGGAGAAAGAGCCTGGGGGCGGAGTCAAGAGAGGAATCAGCCTGGAGTCATTACATGCCCACTAGCAATCTAAGTCTAACTCCTCTTAAATTCTGTTGATTGTTGATCGTAAGTTGATTAGATTCTTGTGTATAGGCACGAACAATAAATCAGCCTAACTGGAACTTATCATGTGGTCCTGAGTCTTTGTGCCTGACGGTAACCTTCCATGGAAAGAAAAGGAATGCAAAGTTTTCTGTAAGATGTTCAGATGCATTCTGAATTTCCCCTTCTCCAGGAATCAACTATTATTTTCCTATAAAATGGGTTAACATTTAGTGCTTTGATTAGCTGATTGGTCACTTCAGCAAATTCTTTAATAGTAGGACCCACATATCTGCCCATACTTTCTTTTCATTAATTAACTGACCCTTTAATAAATTACCTCTTTGATGATTGCTTTGTTACAGCTAGTGGCAAAATGTTTTAAGACTTAGTCGGCCCATCATGCTTATGCATGACTGTGGGGTGGAAAAAAACACTGCTTACCCTGCGATACTACTCAATTACTTTAAAATGCTGTTTCTAATTTTCTTTTAAAATTGCCTAAGCAACCACCCGATTTCTGTCTTTTGGATGGAATGAGTGTAGCAACTGGGTCAATCAATAATTTTCCTTCCATCAGGTTTCAATCTCTTTAATATGTCACCACTGGGTTCTATATTTCTGGGAGATATTTATGCTTACCCATTAAACTAAATGAATGCCTGACTTATATACATATATCATTAAATTAATACAGAGAACAGTACTAAAACACAAGTCTATAATAGCGTGAAAATAACTATCATGCACATATTATATTACAGGGAGCAAGTTGAGTGTTATATGGATTTTATCTTGATCAGCAAGTTGATTGATTTGAAACTATTAGAAAATTAATCCAGTTTCAATATCATTAGAATGTCAATAAATTGCAGAGAACTCCTAGTTAATGGGTACAGGCAAGAGAAATTGAACATCTCCAATTTGTAGATCCTACCTTGCAAAGAACAGCATAAATATGCTTAGAGTATAATTGAGTGTTTGTTACAATTGCAGCATCTTTGTCAAGATATATCAGAATTGAATGCAATGCTTTTATCCTTACTAGAGAATGTAACAGGTGACATGTATATGACGGAGGCTATTAACCTAATCTAACCTACAAACCAATTTGGTGATGAAAAATTATGATTTGAAAAATACAAGGAATAAATTACAAAAAATGTGGATTGAATGGCAAAAGAAGAAAGAAAAAAGGAAGGAAGGAAGGAAGGAAGGAAGGAAGGAAGGAAGGAAGGAAGGAAGGAAGGAAGGAAGGAAGGAAGGAAGGAAGGAAGGAAGGAAGGAAGATTCCATGAAACCCAGTGAAAGGGAAGGTTGCAATAAATCTTAATGAATGCAATATGACCTTATGGAGTGAAGTTAATGAATACATGCAACAAAATGAATGTGTAGGTATAATTATGAATGAAAGGGCTAAAATATGTGTCAGGAAGTATAAACTAATGTCAGCTAGATTTTTATTAAGTACCAAAATAGGCATCCTTTGCTTATTTGGTGAGGATGATAATGTTTGAGAAATTCAACCTCTCTTTGGGCAGCATTGAATTGGGAGTAGTTCAGGAGTTCATAGCCAGCAAAGCAACCTTGAACCTGAACCAAGAGCCCAGTGCATGCCAAAGTAGGCATGCTTGATCAGGTTTTTATCTCAGAGCAGTTGCAACACAATGTAAAAGTGAAGGATGTTAACACCTGTCTCTTGTCATGGTCAATTTGCTCCTTGATTGCTTTCTGGTTACCAACAAAGAAGAATATTTGTAGTTCAGGGTTGAAATGAGGGATCCTTGGTGCTCTCCAGAATTATTCTTTTTAAGATGTTTCATTATCCAAACTAGGCAACGTCATCAGTGCAAGAAAACAACTAGGCTCAGAGAGCATAACGGTCTTTCTGATTAGCTGGGGCCCCCTTGTCCCAAAGATAGATAAACCTACTAAGATTGGTTCATCTGTTGTATTTGATGAGCCAAATGAGTTTCAAAGGAGTTGGGGTGTTCTTGAGGACCTGGTGGGCATTTTTTTTATTTGTCAACTGGAAGGGCAGATGATTGAGGGACTTGAATCATATTGGTCCTATGGCTCTTATTTCTAGTTGATCTTTGAATGAGTCTTAGTTTTCTAAGAATTCCAAAAGGTTAATTAACAGATGAGATGCCTAGAACATCACTGGAACAAGACAAAGACCACATGTTAGAGACCATATTAAAAAAAATATGACATTGTGGTAATAAGGCAATGATCCAATTTGGGGGTTACTCATTTCTTGCTTGAAGGAACAAGTTCCAAGTGACTGTTGAGTCACTGTCAGGAATATTCTAGACACCTGGTGGAAAAGTTTGCTTAGGTTCCCTCAGAATTGCATTCTGATTTGACTAGTCCAGTTAAGGTAAAATTTTGCTTCATTATCTTAGACATGTTTGATTCTGGTCCCATCATCTGGTACCTAGCAGTGCCCATAAGGTTGCCCTTCTCTGCCATGGCACCTGCCCTCTTTAACAGCATCCCCTTGTAGATTTATATGACTGTCACCTTTGAAGGAAGATTAATTTAAAAAATTGTTCCAAAATGGACCAAACTGCTATAGTTTACAAAAGTACAAAACAGTGTTATCCCCCCCCAAATATTATCATTCCCCCAATTCAATGTTTTTCAACCTTGGCAACTTTAAGGTGAATGGTCTTCAAATCGCCAAATTTCCCAGCCAGGATGCTGACTGGGGAATTCTGGGAAATAAAGTCTAAACTTAAACTTGGTGAGCATAGGAAAAGGACTGGCAGAGCTAGGGGGGAGTTAAAAGAGGCATCAGTTTAAAATCATTAAGTAGCCACAAACAAAAAAAGTCCAACCCCACCCCACCCCTTGAATGCTATTGACCTTTATCTAGGTTTACCAAGATGCTAACCATTAGTCAGAAGATTCCTATGCATAGACTTTAACAATGAATCAGTGATCTGAAACTTCTGCATGTGAACCTGGGTTTTCACACCTGACAGTGGGGCTGTGAAACACTACCATAAAGCATGCTCTTCTGAAACCAGTTCAACCCACCCACACCTTCAAATTAGCAGAATTATCAAAGATACTATTTCCTTCCTACTGCCTTTTTTCCCAGCCAAACTTCTTTGACAGTTTTTGGTAGTCTGATTTACAAAAGCTTGCTTTCATAAAATGCTTTTATTATTCCCAAGATTCATTAGGGGTGGTCAGTTTTGTCAATGCTTGCTAGGGATGTATATAGTTTGTCATATTTTGACAAGTTTACCATCTTTAACCACATGCATGTTGATAGAACTGAGGGGGGAGAAACAACTGCAGTTTCAATGTGATTGCCTTTTAGTGGTGGTTGTTGTTAGTTGCGAAGTCGTGTCCGACCCAGGGGACTCGCAGGAGTCTTCTCCAGCACCATAGTTCAAAGGCCTCAATTCTTTGATGCTCAGCCTTTCTTATGGTCCAACTTTCACAGCCATACATTGCAACTGGGAAAACCAGTTTTACTGGTATCAAGGTGCATTTTATCAATGCAGAGGAGCACATATCCATATGTGTAAAATGCAGCACACACTGTCCTGTCCCAGCCAAGATATGAAAACATACAAAAAAGAGGTTGTAAGAAGCTTTACTTAGAGCTGAGCAATTACAGGTAGTAGCAGGCAGAGGTGTGTGTGTGTGTGTGTGTGTGTAAACACATGCTTCGTTTAGAAAATTCCCAAGTCTTGAATTGAGAGCTTGTCTGCAATAAATTTCAAGCAGACAAAGTCCAAAACAGCAGGTAGAAGTGTTCTCAAGTAATGGTTCAGAGGTCTAAGCCTCCTGGTAGGTCATCAGCTGGTTTTGGTTGAAAAAAATTGAATTTACATAGAAACCTTTAGAAAAATCCCAAGGGTTTCTAACACCCTTAAAAATTTCCACCAATACTCAGAGTAGGATCAACCTGAGTCTTCTAAAAAACACCCATCTGATATTGTCCTCTTTTTATAGGAGACAGTGTGAACATCTCTGACAGGAACAGAATGAATCATGCAGAAATGGAGCTTGCTGAAATTAAATATTGCCCTATGGCTGGCTGAAAATGGTTTCCTTTTTTCTTTTTCTTTTTGGAAACCATTAAAAAACACATCTGCCTCCAGGTGGATGCAAAACTCAATGAACCATAAAAGGTCTCACCATCCTTGTCACAGTGACGTGCACAAACACACACACAAGTCTACATAACCAAATAATGAGAAAATTGAACGTCCCCTTGAGGTTTTTGTGAACAACAAATGAGATTAGCAATAACAAGGAAAAATTAGTCATTTGCTACATCAGTTTTACCTGCTCGTGATTGATACGGACGAACTAAAACTGACTGGAGTCCAGGTCTATCTAGATTCATTTTGTAGTTCTAGTTTAAATTAGAAATGGTTTCTGATAAATTATGAAACAGACCAAAACTCTTTAAATAAACCCAACTTTATTGATTAAAGATTGCTTTGAGTTTAGTTGAGTTTATTTTGCAGTTTATTAACCTACCGGTATATCCTTTATTGATAAATTTGTTTTTTTTAATCTCTACTGGATGACCCTGGTCTAGTTATTCTCCCTCAACACAATTCACCTCACAGAGTTGTTTTTGTGGGAGAAATAGGAGAAGGAAGGAGTATTAGATATGTTCATCACCTTGAGTTATTTATAAAAAAATAATAATAAAGGTGGGACATTAGTAAATAAATAAAAAATAAATATATTAAGAAAACAAGGATTTTAGTCTCACTTGAACTTGGATTTCCCAAGTCTTTCTCCATCACCAAGAATTACTATACTGTTTTGTTTTACTCTAGGTGAAATAATGCTATATTCTCTTTCCTTTTCTAGTTTTCATTGAACATATTTTCCTCTTGTTGAGGGAATAAATGTTTTCTGTGTAATGGGTCATTGCTTGTATTACAATAAAAGTGATTATTCTTTTGTTACAGAAGCTGGGACATAGCAAAGCAGCCATGTGTTTGCAATAAATGTAGGCGATGAGCCAGGAACTCCTAGTGTATGAATCTCTCCCTTCTTTTAGCCACTACACAATATGTTACCTATACACAATGTTACCTATAAGAATTGACTGTTGTTTGAAAATGTCTTCCATTATCCATGCAGGATAGCCTTGTTTATTAAACCAAGAAGTTCTCTTTCTGTGAACAGCACTTGTCTGTTTCTTTGCTGTTGTTTTTGGCTGCATACAATATAAATCAAAGGAGAATAGGTTTTTTAAACAAAAAACAAAAGAAAACAAAAACCAAAGCTAACACAATGGCTGGAAATCTTACTTGCAGTCTAGGTAGCTTTCCGATTCTCTTTCTATCACTGCCCTGGGGAGAGTAAAATATGCAGTGACTAAGATCACAATGTTACAAGCAAGAAAGAGTGGCAAGGAAGAGATGAAAGTAATTTAAACTGGAGGAAAAATGCAGATTTGCAGTGGATGGTTAAAAAAAAAAAAGATGCCATTTACCACTTCTAGATGTCAGCTGCCAAGGATCGAACCTGTCATGCAGCAGGTCACAAGGAAACTATCCATCCAGACCAACATGGGTTCTGAATCATGGCTACCAAATATTGCTTATTTGACATATATTCCTGTGCAAATGCTTGAAAATGATTTCACCAAATCGTCAATCTTCCAGGCTCAGAAACTCATTCTTAGCCCTTGAATGCAATGACTCTAAATTGAGTGGAACATAGAATATAAGAGTTGGAAGAGACCTCGGAGGTCTTCTAGTCCAGCCCCCTGCTCAAGCAGTAGACCATATACCAGGGCTTTTCAACCTTTTCACCCATTGTACCACTTTTAGGATATGGCAATATCCAAGTATCCCCAGTCGCCTAGCAAGGTGTCAAAAACTTGATGACCCCCCCCCCAAAAAAGGAAAAAAGTGATAGTCCTCGACTTACAACAGTTTGCTTATTGACTATTCAAAGTTACAATGGCACTGAAAAAAGTGCCCCCCAAAGCACAGCCGAGCAAGACACCTGCCTGCCCACCCAGTGGCGCTCTTCCTCCTGTCCGAGGTTTTCATTGTTGTGACCGTCATAAATATGAATCAGTTGCCAAGCATCTGAATGTAAATCACAAGACCCTGGAGATGCTGCCACATTCCAGCTGATCGGCGCTTCTTCTGGGCTCAGCAGAAGCGCCAGGATCAGTGCTGCTTTCCAGCTGATTGGTGCTTCTTCAGGGCTCAGCAGAAGCACCAGGATCAGTGCTGAGCTCCAGCTGGAGCCTGGCACTGATCCTGGTGCTTCCACTGAGCCCTGACAGTCCAAAAGAAGCGCTGATTCTGGAGCTTCCACTGAGCCCTGACAGCCCTGCAGCTCCAGCCATCTCTCGCTCAGGCTTAAGCAGTGCTGCCACCAGTTCAGCTCATTCCCCTCCCCCACTACCACTTTTCTAGGATAGTTGCATACCACCTGCCAGGTGCCAATGTACCACAGGTGGTACCCGTACCACTGGTTGAAAAGCCCTGCCATATACCATTTCAGACAAGTGACTGTCCAGTCTCTTCTTAAAAACCTCCAGTGATGGAACACCCACAATTCACAATAGGGACAATTCAGACAAACCTAACCACATGCAGAAATAGCTTTGTTCAAATAGATTTCAGCAATCTGAACTCAGGAATCCAGATAGATCCTTTGTTATTGTTCTTGTTGAAATTGAATCAGACCAATTTCCCAAAGTGATTTAAATCAATCAAATCAGTTTTCTGAACTGAACAGATGGTTCCGATCACTTTTTTTTTTGCTGCTTATTCTTTTTCCTACTTCAGAATTATCTGGCACAGTCCTGGGCATAGGAAAGTATCTGTTTTCATAATTCATAGCCACGTTGCTTAGAAGAACTAAAGGAGAACAGAGAGAAGACAACCTTTGCCGATTAGTTCATCTGAAGCTATTTTTCAGCCTTTTCCTTTCTTCCACTAGAAACGTTTCTAGAATATCCATTTCACTTCTTTGCTGCCTCACTTTATTACATAACAGTATAAAGATTCATAATTTGCTTATTTTTATTTTTCTCCACTAGTGTGTTTCCAATGGTCTCCTAGAAATGAATAAACCGCTTGGCAGTATATTTTTGCCATGTTCTTCTCCCAAAATTTGGTAAATATTCAGAAAAGTTCCTAAATAACCTTTGATCTGTTCCCAGACCATAAATATATATTTTACCACTTCTATCATGAATCTGCCTTTCCTTCTCTCTGCCGATTTTAGTGCAAAAAGGTCCATTTACAGGTGAGAGTAGGGAGACCAAGCAGGGTTGGTTCATGTTCCTTCTGCCTCTTTTCATTCACAAGACAAGACAAGACAAGACAAGATAACCTTTATTGTCATTTTTTTATTGTGGGCACAACGACACACATCAAAAATGAAATTTAGTTGCCCGCTCTCAAAGTGAACACATACATGACACACACCTAAACATACTATATACAACATATACATACTACATACAGCATATGTATAGACCTACACTCCTACATATACATAACATATGAATATTAAACACTGTCCATCTTGAATATAATGGAAGGAGGAAGCTTGAGAGTTCACAAGGTTTGTACTATATGGAACAAAGCTGTGACTGAATCTGGATGTTCTGCTTCGGATACTACGGAGCCTCCTCCCAGAAGGTAATAAGGAAAACAGGTCATGAAGAGGATGTGTAGTGTCCCAGACAATCTTGCGGACCCTACTCAAGCAACGCTTATGTGCTATGTCCTGGATGGAAGGGAGGGAACTGCCAATGATCTTTTCAGCCATCCTCACCACTCTCTGCACCGCCTTCCTGTCTGAATCAGTGATGCTTCCAAACCAGATTGTGATGCTGTATGACAGGATGCTCTCAATCATCCCTCTGTAGAAAGTGGTAAGGACAGGGGAAGGAAGATGTGCTTTTCTCATGCGATGCAGAAAATGCAGGCGCTGCTGTGCCCGCTTCACCAGTGACTTGCTGTTGAGTGACCAAGCCAGCTTACTGCATTGGTTGCCAGTCTGCTTCTGGGTGCAATTCAAGGTCTTGGTAATCATTTTTAAAGCCCTTCATGGCATGGGTCCAGGTTATTTGAGGGACCATCTCACTGCCTGTACCAACAGAGGAAGCATGCTATGGGTCCCATCAGCCTGATTATTCCAGCTGGTGGTGTCCAGGAGGAGATCTTTCTCTGCTGTTGCGCCTGTCCTCTGCAACATCTTGCCCTCTGATGTGAAAGTGGGCCCCAACCCTCCTAACCTTTCATAAGGGCCCAAAGATGTGGCTCTGCCAGTCAGCCTGGGGCCCCAATGGGTGAACAGCACAGTGGAGGTGGTTGATCCCACCACCACCAATCCATTTCCAGGTGTCAAAAGACTTTAACGCTTGATTATAACAATAATAATAACAGAGTTGGAAGGGACATTGGAAGTCTTCTAGTCCAACCCCCTGCTCAGGGAGGAAACCCTATATCATTTCAGTCCAATGGTTGTCCAGCTCTTCTTAAAAACTTCCAATGTTGGAGCATTCACAGCATCTGGAGGCAAGTTGTTCCACTGGTTAATTGTTCTAACTGTCAGGAAGTTTCTCCTTAGTTCTAGGTTGTTTTTCTCTTTGATTAGTTTCCATCCGTTGCTTCTTGTCCTGCCTTCAGGCGCTTTGGAGAATAGCTTGACTCCTTCTTCTTTGTGGCAGCCCCTGAGATATTGGAACACTGCTATCATGTCCCCCCTCGTCCTTCTCTTCATTAAACTAGACATACCCAATTCCAGCAACCGTTCCTTATATGCTTTAGCCTCCAGTCCCCTAATCATCTTTGTTGCTCTTTTCTGTACTCTTTCTAGAGTCTCAACATCTTTTTAAAATCGTGATGACCAAAACTGGATGCAGTATTCCAAGTGTGGCCTTTCCAAGGTGTTATAAAGTGGCATTTGTTTTAATTTAATTTAATTGTTTTAATTAACTGTAAGCCTCCCAGAGTTATCCTATGATAAGATGGGTGGCCAATAAATTTAATAAACAAACAAACCCATGAGTGGTACTATGGATGCTGAGAGCTTATCCTTCAGCAGTAGTTGCTAGTTTTTGAGCCATTAGAAGTTGTAAGTTGTTGAACTTCAATCAATCAGAATAGGGGGAAATCTTGTTAGAACAGTATATTGTCTCACAAGGGTACAAATGGAAGGCAAATTATTTCTGCCCAATAAGTAACAGAATAATAGAGTTGGAAGGGACCTTGGGGGTCTTCTAGTCCAACCCCCTGCTCAAGCAGGAGACCTTATACCATTCCAGACAAGTGGCTGTCTAGTCTCTTTTTAAAGACCTCCAGTGATGAAGCACCCACAACTTCTGAAGGCAAGCTGTTCCACTGGTTGAGTGTACTCACCATTAGAAAATTTCTCCTGAGTTCTACGTTGCTTCTCTCCTTGATTAGTTTCCATCCATTGTTTCTCATGTTGCCTTCTGATGCTTGGGAAAATAAGTTGATCCAAACTATTTAAGGGTTGTAAGAAAATTGGAAAGTTCTGGGCTGAAGCTTTAACTTCGAATTGGATTGAGGTTTCCTGAACCAGGGTCAAAGAATCCTGCATTAGACTTTTCATCAATATGAATCATAGGGCCTCCTGGTTGTCTTGTGGGAGGTTTGTGTTGTGTGCGTGTGTCTGAACAAACACCCACACATATGCAGACATTGATAAAGCAGGAATCATCAGAATTGCGAATGGGGCTCATTTCATGCAAGAAGACACAAAATTACTTGGGAATAATTTAGCACTCAGACCCGTTTCTTGAATTGGGGAGCATCAGTGCATTCACGGGCAAATTGGACGGGTTTTTGAACAAAGCAAGGAGAGCAGGTTGGGCAGAGAAAATGGGAAAATGGAAATGAAGCAAATAAAATGCGTAAGCACAATAAACTCTTCTTCTTGCTCAGGATTTTTCAAATGTGCCTCTGACTTTGCTATTTCAAAGGAAGCCAAAGTGGTTGAGAGCGAAAGAGTCGCATCCTTTTAAGTCCCATAGCATCAAATTTAAATCACCTCTTATGTTTTATTATCTTACTGGCAGCACACTCTAAATCCAAGTGCACTCACAGATAAATCAAAGGACAAAATGCTTTTGGGGAAGGAAATAAACCCTTTTGGTGATTCCACTAAAGAGCTGAGTTTGCACAATTCACCCGAACCGGTCATTTCAAACTTAGATGCTGCGTTTTGCTCCTGTTTGCTTATTGGTTTGCAAATCCAACCCTTTGGGTTACTTTATAACAGAATAACAGAGTTGGAAGGTACTTTGGGAGACATCTAGTCCAAACCCTGCCCAGGCAGGAAACTCTATACCATTTCAGACAAATGGTTGTCCAATCTCTTCTTTAAAAACTTCCAGTGTTGGAGTACTCACAACTTCTGGAGGCAAGTTGTCCCACTGATTAATTGTTCTAACTGCCAGGAAATTTCTCCTTAGTTCTAAGTTGCTTCTCTCTTTGGTTAGTTTCCATCCACTGCTTCTTGTCCTTCCTTCAGGTGCTTTGGGGAATAGCTTGACTCCCTCTTCTTCGTGGAAACTTTATGGCTCAATATGTTTCTAACTGTTGAAGAAGAGGATATTTTCTGTAAACAACTATACAGTGTTCAACAGGCAGAACACTGTCAAGCTGCAGGGAAATTAAGAGATTCAAGCAGATTCAAGGGTATAAAGATTTATTGCATGCTTAAGGTCTTTACGAGAATCGGACCTACTAACGGTGAAGGGAAATAACTGGGAATAACAAGGCATTCAAGATGGACTGGATTTAGATCTCTTGTGGGTGTGCAGGGACTTGTGATTTATGATGTGTTTGACCTCTCCCTCAGATTCAGCCTGGTTATCTCCTATGAACACACTTTCATAGAACATAGAAGAATTGGAAGGGACCTTGGAGGTCTTCTAGTCCAATCTCCTGCTTGAACAGGAGACCTTATTATACCATTTCAGGCTGATTGTTGAATCTCTTCTTCATAAGCTGTCAATAAAAATAAATAAAATTTAGAAACATCAGCTTTAAGAGAATATTAACTTTTTATTTTTTACAGTTCATCTGAGATTGATCAGGTCTGCTCACTCTTTTTTTTTTTTTTTGCAATTAATTGGATGCTTTCAAAATGATTCTTTAAAAATATGTAAGAGGTATAAATCCCTTTTTTCCCTTCTACCCAGATTATATTTGGTTGGAATCAGTGGTGGAATTCAGCCAGTTCACACCAGTTCAGCAGAACCGGTAACTAATTTTTTGTTGCCCAGGCCCAGAATGGACTTCCGGAAGCGGCATCCACACAAAGAACCGGTTGTTCACATATTTGAATCCCACCACTGGTTGGAATAAATCAAGGAGATTTTAGGGAAATCCAGGCATTATGCAATTAACTCAATGATTGTGTTAGTGTGCTTTGTGTGAAGATAGATAATTTATCATGTGTACCAACTTATTAAAGCAACCATTAGAGATGGCTGGGTGGAAGGACCTCTGACATTATTGTTTTGAAAAAGATAGTGAAATAGGAGTTATTTTTACACCTGAATCAACACTCAATACTATTATAAGGGACTCTGATTTTTATTGCAGTCCTTCTGATTTGAACGGAGTAGGTAACTGTATGCATAGATTTGCCCCTGTTTTTGTTGTGTGTAAGCCAAATTCTTCTAGCAGCTTCATGCACAGTTTCATGTTAGGAAGCATTCCACACTAATTAATCTTTTTCATAAACCAGCGATTAGGAGAGACTCATGTAGATGTTCTATTGCATGGAGAACAAAAGAGAGCCTTGTGCAACATCACAGATAAGCACCTTCCAGGTATGTGCAGAATTATTACAGCACAGTAGGCCTTATTTTCATTTTGGTTGTTCCAGGAGACTCTTACGATTTCACGGATGGTCACAACAATCAAAGAAAAATTCTGTCCCCCAGTCTAGTTTATTTGACCAGGTAGAGTGATGGGAAGCCTGGAAAAATTGCAGACAGTAGAAGAAAAGCTGACTTTTATCTTACTGGATACTAGTACAGGATTGGCTTAATTCAGGAGCAGCCACATTCATCCCCCATTCAAACTTAGAGCTAAGAGGGAGATTTTGAGTCAGTCACTTTCTCTTATTGTATAAGATTGTTGTTGGAGGGGAAAAAAATAGGGAGACCTCTTACGTTGGCTCTCTGAAAGAAGTGGGAATAAAATGTACTGAATTAGTTAATAACAATACAATTCAACACATCTTTGGCTAACCAGCAATAACAATAATAATAGCATTTAGACTTATATACCACTTCATAGTGCTTTACAGCACCCTCTAAGCAGTTTACAGAATCATCATATTGCCCCCAATAATCTGAGTCCTCATTTTACCAACCTCAGCAGGATGGAAGAATGAGTCAACTTTGTGCCAGTCAGGATCGAACTACTGGCAGTGGGCAGAATTAGCCTGCAATACTGCATTCTAACCACTGAACCACTACCAGTAATATACAGGTAGTCCTCAACGTATGACCACAATTGAGTCCCAAAATTCTGTTGTTACTTGTTAACACATTTGATAAGTACAGGAATTTTTGCCCCACTTTACTACCTTTCTCGCCACAGTTGTTACTGTAAGTGAATCACTGCAGTTGTTAAGTTAGTAACATGATTGTTAAGTGACTCTGGCTTCCCCATTGACTTTGCTTGCCAGAAGGTCGTAAAAGGTGATCACGTGACCTTGGGACACAGCAACAGTCATAAGTACGAACCAGTTGCCAAGCATCTGAATTTTGATCACATGATCATGGAGATGCTACAAAGATCATGTGAAAAATGGTCATAAGTCACCTTTTTCATTGCCATTGTAACTGTGAACAGTCACTAAATGAACTATTGTAAGTCAAGGACCACCTGTATATGGTGCTGATAGCAGGGGAGAGAACTTTGTATTGTCTTTCCTCAATAGATCTTTCTAATTTTTCTGTTCATCGGTATACAGTCCTGATAGCTAATAAGGCACAGACTTCCTGGCCACGCTTTGGCATAGTTCTAGTACAGGTAGTCCTTGACTTATAAACAGTTGCTTAGTGACCATTCAAAGTCACAAAGGCACTGAAAAAACTGACTTACAATCAGTCCTCACATTTATGTCCATTGCACCATCCCCACAGTCATGTGTTCAAAATGAGGGTGCTTGGCAACCAGTTGGTGTTTATGATGATCACAGCATGCTGGGGTCATGTCATCGCCAGCCAGTTTCTGACAAGCAAAGTCAATGGGGAAAGCCGGATTTGCCTAACAAGGTTATGGATTCATGTAACAAGGTTATGGTTATGGTTCACTGAGCAACTGCAGAGATCCACTTAACAACTGTGACAAAAATGACTCGCTTAACAACCACCTTGCTTAGCATCAGAAATATTGGTCCCAATTGTGTTTGTAAGTTGAGGACTACCTGTTTTGGATGGATAACTTTGAATGGTCACTAAACAAATGGTTATAAGGACTACCCGTGCTAGAAATATGCCAAAGCATAGCCAGGAAGTCTGTGGCTTATTAGGCATCAGGACTGTATCCTGATGAAGAGAAAAACTAGAGCAGGGGTGTCAAACTCAATTTCATTGAGGGCCGCATCAGCATTGCGGTTGCCCTCAGGGGGCCGGGTGGGTGCGGCCTACTGGGTGGGCGTGGATGGAGTGGGTGTGGCCAGCTCTACATCATTCGCATCAAGGGTGCCTGTGGGGAACTGGGCAGGAGTGGGACAGATCTGAGGGTCTCTGGCAGAAAGGGGTGGGACCAGGGCAGAGCCCATGAAGCCGGATATGTGAATTAGGCGAGGGCCATTTGCTGGCCACTTCCAGGCGATGGTGCATTTCTTCATTCCTCATAAAGGGTGACACCTCCCCAGCATGCACCCAGGGGGCGGGGCCAATGTGGCAGGGGATGGGTCCTCGTTGTTTCCAGACGGTCTTGTGGGCCAGGGCCAAGGCAGCGGGGACCGTTCCCTCACTGTTTCCAGGATGGCTTTGCGGGCTACATGAAACCACTTCACAGGCCACATCCGGCCCCAGGCCTTGTGTTTGACATGTCTGAACTAGAGGAAAGGAAACTTGAGGAAAGAGAATACAAAGTTCTCTCCTCTGCTATCAGCACCCTATAGAGGTAGTCCTTGACTTACAACAGTTTATTTAGTGACCTTTCAAAGTTACAAGGGCACTGAAAAAAGTGACCTATGACCAGTGGTGGGATTCAGCCAGTTCGTACCACTTCGGCAGAACCGTTAGCTAATTTTTTGTTGCCCAGGCCTAGAATGGACTTCCGGAAGCGGCATCCACAGAGAGAACTGGTTGTTCACATATTTGAATCCCACCACTGCCTAATGACCATTTTTCACACTTACGATCTTTGTAGCACGTGATCAAAATTCAGATGCATGGCAACTGATTTGTACGTATGACTGTTGCTGTATCCCTGGGATCATGTGATCCCCTTTTGCAACCTTCTGACAAGCAAAGTCAATGGAGGAAGCCGGATTCACTTAACAACTGGGTTACTAACTTAACAACTGCAGTGATTCACTGAACAACGGTGGTGAGAAAGGTTGTAAAATGGGGCAAAACTCACTTAACAAATGTCTCACTTAACAACAAAAATCTGGGCTCAAGTGTGGTCATAATTCGAGGACTACTTGTATTGTCCAGATATATTTTATTCTTCTTCTTTTTGTGTGTGTGTGGGGGGGGGAAACCCCCAAAAAGATCAACTCATTATACATTTGCTTAACTCTCCACCTAATAATTACCTGTCTTTTCTGAAAGCTTGCATCTTGTTGACAAGCTAGCCCTTGGCACATAACTGAAAGCAAACCAGGAGAAAAACGCCTAAGGATATCTAAGCGGTGAATGCAGGAGAAGTAAAATGCTGAATACTGCAAGCTTCCGAAAGGACATAAATCCAAAATAAAGCATTTGTTGAGCTGCTCAAAGATCAGAAGTGAATCTATGAATTCAAAGTGGCCAATTTGTTGCTATTTATTTCCAGTGGAGGCAGTTGTGCATAACATTTGTTTATTTATCTGTGTATTTATTTAAGAACATTTATATGACCGCCCAACTCAATCTCAGTGACTCTGGGCAGTTTACAAAGATAAACACCCAATATAAAAACAACAACCAGCCAATAAAACAAGCCACTTGATGGGCTCCATCCCATTGTGGGTTCCCAGGGCCTGTTGACAAAACCAAGTGTTCAGGGCCTTGGGAAAGATGGTTAAAGTAGGAGACAATCTTAGCTCCGCAGGAATGATGTTCCACAGGGAGGGAGCTACCACAGAGAAGGTCCTTCTTCTTGGTCCCACTAGTTGTACGTCCCTAGCATTCCCTGCCTCCCCACTCTGGTGGGTCAGGTAGATGTGACTGGCATATAACATATCTAATGTGATCGTGGTAACCTGAAAACAAGATTTAACCATATAATTTAGGGCCAATATTCACTATTAAAATATTAAACCATTTTGTCATGTTATCTTCCTCTCCCCTTCTATACATAGCTATTCTGAAAAGCTTTCCCACCCTTACATATCCATTTCTTGTAGAATACATTCCAAATGTATCCTTATTAGGATGCAGTAGACCACAGTAATGTTCCTTAATTATAGACTATTTATCTCCATTTGCTGCAGATTTTGCTTTACTAGAATATCACCCAGCCCTGGAGGTACCATACACTGTCTTTGGGGAAATATCTGGATTGTACTTTTTTGCCCAAGTAGGAAGTATTCCAGTTTAAAACTCTGGACTGGAATTAGGCTATAATTGCAGGCAGGTTATAATTCTGGAAATTTTGAATAAAATCCCTAAGGCACTGCTTTCGCTGTTCAGCACTAGTTATTGTAAATTTCTCTCCTCAATGTCTACATGCACTGATGATGTTACCTAGCTGGGTAATAAAATGTCTGCAAGCAAACATCTATGCTCATAAAGCATTAGGGACTCCATTCTCAGAGATCTCGGTGTCGCCCTCTTGAACCTTACCAAAACAAGCTTCTTCAATTAATCTGAACCTGAATGTGTTCATCTACTGGTTAGCAAGATACATGGGGAATCTGGATTTTAGTACGAGGACAAGGTACAAAATGGTACAAGCTTTAAGCCTGATATAGTCCCAAAAATGATAATCCTGAGAAAGCTTTTGAAATTCAGGAAGATAAACATATAGACTATGAGATGTCCATCCCATAAAGATGGGTAAATTTCGGGATTCAAATACTTGAAGATTTCAAAAAATGTGAGGATACAATGCTATGTAGACATATAAGGGTATTGTGATTTAGTAAGATTTATTTTCCAGGAAACATGATGGAATTGTTTTGTTAGGGCAACAGTTTGCTTAAACTATCGCTTAAGAACCTAGAACTACAGTAAGGAGAAATTTCCTAAAGGTGAGAGCGATCAACCAGTGGAATAGCTCGCCTTCAGAAGTTGTGGGTGCTCCCTCACTGAAGACTTTTAAGAAGAGACCGGACAACCATTTGCTTGAAATGGTATAAGGCAGGCATGTCAAACTGCTGGCCTGCAGGCTGGATGCGTCACACCGAAACCGCGCCCACCCCATTGCCGGCAATGGGAGAAAAGTTGTGATACGTCGTGCGACATCACGTGACGTCGCGAGTTTGACATGCCTGGTATAAGGTCTCCTGCTCAAGCAGGAGGTTGGACTAGAAGACCTCCAAGGCCCCTTCTACCTCTATTATTCTGTGTTCTATGTTCTACTTGGGAGGCTTTCTTGAATAATATTCAGTACGATGTGATTAAAGAAGAAAAAAAAGATGGTTGCAACGCTATGAATGAAGCCCTGCTGTTGCTCTTTTTCCTTTCACTCTCAATTTCTCAAAACAAAATGTGCCTTCAAGATTTCCTTCAGAGGAGAAAAACAAAATACTGAAATCACAGATAGTTCACGGTATTCCAAAAATTGCTTAGTTAATGAGGTATCCACAGATACAGATAGACCTCGACTTATAACCATGCATTTAGTCACTGTTTAGAGTTACAAAATGAAAAAAAAGGATTTATGGTCGTTTTTCATAGTTATGACCGTCGCAATATCCCTGTGGTCACGTGATTAAAATTCAGATGCTTGGCAACTGGCATGAATTTATGAGGTTTCCAGTGTCCCAGGGTCATGTGATCACTTTTTGCAATTTTCTGACAAGCAAAAGTCAATGGGGAAGCCAGATTTACTTAACAACCACATTACTAACTTAACAACTGCAGTGATTCACTTACCAGTTGTGGCGAGAAAGGTCATAAAATCAGACAAAACTCACTTCACTCGCTGTCTTGTTGAAATGGTATAGAGCAGGGGTCTTCAAACTTGGCCCTTTTATGACTTGTGGACTTCAACTCCCAGAATTCCTCAGCCAGCTTGCCTGGCTGAGGAATTCTGGGAATTGAAGTCCACAAGTCATAAAAGGGCCAAGTTTGAAGACCCCTGGAGTAGAGTCTCTTCCCTGAGCAGGGGGTTGGACTAGAAGATCTCCAAGGTCCCTTCCAGCTCTAGTATTTTGTATTCTGTATTTCGCAATGGAAATTTTGGGCTCATTTGTGGTCGTAACTCTACGTATATGTGATATATCCTGCCTTTTGTTTTATAATCATCTCTCCAGGAATTTTCACTAGCCTTCCTGACTCCTGATATTTCCCACAAATCCCTCATGAGAGATTCCCTCCCTTTGGGGTTTTTCAGGTTAGGCAGCCAGGAAAGTTCGAGAAACATGGGAAAAGATATAACACAAAACAACACTAACAGCAGTATCCTCTGCTGCTTCAAACAATGAAGTTGGCTAAAAAAAAGAAAGAGAGAAAGGGGGGACATGATAGCAGTGTTCCAATATCTCAGGGGCTGCCACAAAGAACAGGGAGTCAAGCTATTCTCCAAGGCGCCTGAGGGCAGGACAAGAAGCAACGGATGGAAACTAATCAAGGAGAGAAGCAACCTAGAACTAAGGAGAAACTTCCTGACAGTTAGAACAATTAACCAGTGGAACAACCTGCCTCCAGAAGCGGTGAATGCTCCAACACTGGAAGTTTTTAAGAAGAGACTGGGCAGCCATCTATCCGAAATGGTGTAGGGTTTCCTGCCTGAGCAGGGGGTTGGACTCGATGACCTCCAAGGTCCCTTCCAACATTGTTGTTGTTGTTGTTGTTGTTGTTGTTGTTGTTGTTGTTGTTGTTGTTGTTGTTGTTGTTGTTGTTATTATTATTATTATTATTATTATTATTATAATATTCAGAAGAAAATTCCAAGTAGCCTGAGAGTAAGGCAGAAAAAAGAGAATCCCTTTTTGTTGCAATGGAAGAATACTCTCCAGAAATTGTGAAGCAGCCTTCATTTGCTAGGGAACCTCATGCTAAGATGGGCTTGTTCCTATTTGTCTGTCAAAGCCTGTTAATATCTGTGTCAGCTATTCTGGATCGAAATGTCTGGAAAGGCAAAGTAGAAAAAATAAAGCTTGCTGCAGCATTACTCTCCATTACATTTTCAACATACGGATTACCATAGTGCCCATCATGTTCCCAGTGCTAACAGACATCTTCAATTAAGGAGATCATGGACATCCTAATCTATTGCTTTAGTAGCCTGTAGACTAACTCATCTAATATTGTGGCCCCTCCAGCAAAGTTTTAAATGACAAATCTTTCTGCCGGGGACAGTTGTGTTCCAAAATTTATCTAATCTCAAGAGCAGGAGTGCTTGCAATTAAGAATTTCAGAGCCTCGCATCTTTCCGATCATGCCGAGAAAGTAATTCAAGCACATTATCATTTAGAATAATAATAACATACTTTCCTAAATGTTTTACATTTATAAAGCTGAGGAGGATTATGTGCTGGAACTGCTGGGTGTTATTGAAAATCTAAGAATATGCACACCTACTTGCTCCAGACACAGCCACTGTTTATTGCAAAAAAAAAAAGGGGGGGGGGAGGAGAAAAAAAACATGAAAGAGCACTTGCTACTGGTTTGCTAATGAATAAAATGTGCAGCAGAGGTAATAAAGTGCTGTAAGGGTCTTCACTATTTAAGAATTACTTTTTAATAAATAATGTAGTCTGGACCTCTCCGCTTTAAAATCTATGTTTAGTTACAACTATTGTTATAAAATTGTATTTTTTCTGGGTCTTGATTTTATGCTTTTATGATTCAGGGTTGTAGTTAATTTGATTTTATATGTATGTATTTTTTTAAAAAACTGCAAGCTACCAGGAGAGAATTGGATGTAAAATCTATGAATATATAACCTTCCTTCCTTCCTTCCTTCCTTTCTTCCAAACTTTTGCAGCTTAGAAATGAGTGCAAATAGTCTGACTGCCCTATTTAGAACCACTGAACCAGAAGAGAGGTCGAACAAATGTTTCTAAGATATGAACAAGTTTGAGGTGGAAGTTGATCTATATGGACCTCCCGTGGACTACAAAACCAGATAAATCAATCTGTTTATACCCACACAGTGTATTACATTGCTATTGGGTCTCAAAGATGACACTCCGCCCATATAGAGGGCTAAAAGCAATTATGATAAAAGGGAATTCACATAGGTGGAGAGAGGTGAGATTAAATCCTCTCACTTCCATCAGTAGCCCCCAGCAATATTACTGGTTGGCAGGGAAAAGAAGACCAAACCTTGCTCTAAATAACATGTTTTTAATAAAGGAAGTTTAGTGGTGGGATTTTATGAAGGGGATATGTCAAGCCTAAGACCAAAGACAATAGAGTAAAATCCAATTGAGTCAATTTCTTTATTTGCTTATACCTAACAGAATCTACCCTTAATCTGCTAACCTAATAGATATACCCTGGGAGAAACTAGGATGTGACTACCTAGATCAGGGGTAGGCAACCTTGGTTCTTTTATGACTCGTGGACTACAACTCCCAGAATTCCTGAGCCAGCTTGGCTGGCTCAGGAATTCTGGGAGTTGAAGTCCACGAGTCATAAAAGAGCCAAGGTTGCCTACCCCTGACCTAGATGTTTTCCTCCCATCCCATCCAGTTTAGGACTGTGCAATCCCTCATTTTGGGCCTTGTCTCTGGGAAGTCTCAGGATCCCCCCACTCCTGTCCATTTCTTCTCCAGCTGCAAGTTCCATCCTGGAAGCTATATTAATGTGGCCAACTCTACTGTCTCTTGAACAACTGTTTGGGGGGAAAAAGCCTTTGCCAGATTTTTTGCAGCCTCTGAATTCTGCAAACTGGGAATAGCCATTGAATCAGAAGATGGAATAGGATAGGATGGGAGTATCCTAAATGGAGGTCTGACCTCTCTTTCCTGAAGAAAACAGACTCTGTTTCATTCCGATCAGAATTTTCTGCATGTTGATGGACATTATAATGTCTAATGTTCCAGAGGAACCTGTAGACTCAGTAAAACTGTATTTGAATCTGAAAACCCTTGTTAAGATTACTGAAAGCTAGGCTGTAGAGGCAAGGCCATTTCATGATGCATCTTCATAGAGAAGTTGCCCGGGGTTCACAACATTGAAGAAATACATTTTAGTGCAGGGGTGTCAAACTTGCAACGTCACGTGACGTTTTGCAACGTATTGCAACTTTTTTTTCCATTGCCAGCAATGGGGTGAGTGCCGTTTCGGCATGACTCATCCAGCCCGCGGGCCGGCATTTGACCCCCCTGTTTTAGTGTTTCAAGATTCAGTGAAAAATTAAATCCAGATAAAATCTAGAAAAACAAAGTGGCTTAAAGTAGGTCTCCTTGGAGCTGGGTTCGGCTCCTATATTCACAAACTTATCAATTCAATTTTCCACTCATGGTTCACCTAACTACCTGTGGCTTAGATCAGGGTGAATCTTAAAAGAAAATCACGTTCCATGATGGCAGGTTGAATGGATGATTGAATAAAGAAGAACATGAGAATATGGTTAAGAAGAACATTTTGGCTTCTATCAGATAGATCACTGCATAGGCCTGCTGGTTTGAACAAATAAGTCACCCCAGAATATTTGATGTTGGTGCACTTGCCTACCAATTTTTACAAATTACATGATTCATTCTCTTCCTTAAGGATCAAGCTTATGGAATAAGTATCATCTATGAAACCATGACTGGTTTCATAGATGTTATCCAGATAGTTTACAAGATCCAGTGGGTTTATTTTAGCAGCAGAACCTCATCATCCTGGAAAAGTCAAAAAGACTGTAAGCTTCAGCTCTGGTTTTAACAGAAGTAAAAACTAAAAAAGTAGGCTAGTCAGAAATCTTTTGAACATCTGCACCTTCTTATTATGTGTTGTCTGAAGCAAAATTAGAACTGACATCAGTGACTTCCACAGAAGTAAAATAACCAGAACGTTTTAGAACAGTTTTGAAAAATTGCTAATTTTCTAAAGGCTGGCATGTATGTGCGTTTTGATTACTAAAATACAAATATGACATAGCCACATCTAGGATAATAAAGATTCAGAGTTTTGCAGTAATATATGAACAGACCACACAATAGCTAAACAATTCATTCTGGAGAATATTATCTGCTCACCTTAAATTTAATCTTGCCAGTTGATTCATTAACTAATCTTGTCCTCCTTGTTTGTCTCATGTGAGAATCTTGAAGATTCTCAGATGAATTTCTCCCAAAATGAACTATTTATTTTATTGATGTGAAAGCACTTTGATTAAGATCCTTACCCAGTTATATAAAATGAGGAGTGCCTATTGAAATAGATTAGAGTCATATTATTCATTCCTGGGCTTCCCGCAAAATTGCATTTGCTCTCCGTGAAACATCTTACTAAAGTGAACATATTTCTTCTGTTTTGACCTCAGTCTCCATATCCTATTTTTTTCTGGATTTCAAGTTCAAAGTTTATTTAAAATCAACTCTACATTTGGATCCTGCGGCTTACTGGGGACTTCGGTTCACATTTTCTTCACTCAATGTTACTAAAGCTTATGTATAATTATGTAGACGTTTATGTAGTTACATATAAGATTGAGACTGTTTTGTGGCAGTGCTGTGAAAGAGTAGAAATGGGAAGATGGATTGACAAAGATGGGTTAGTAAAACAGTGTACAAAGAATCTTTATTAAGCTGTGTATGAGCCGTGGTGGCACAGTGGTTAGAATGCAGTATTACAAACTAATTCTGCCACCTACCAGCAGTTCAATCCTGATAGGCTCAAGGTTGACTCAGCCTTCCATCCTTCCAAGGACAGTAAAATGAGGACCAGATTATGCTGACTCTGTAAACTGCTTAGAGAGAGCTGTAAAGTACTATGAAATAGTATATAAGTCTAAGTGCTATTGCTATTACTATTATTATATGTGCTTGGCTTAAGTCTACCATTCTGTAGTGTGGTCTATGTCCACACAGCATTACGAATAAAACATCTTGGTACAGTCATATGTAATTATTTTTGGTGAGATTTTGCCTGCATCATCAATATCTTTCCTTGCCAGATTCTCTTCAAGTCTCTTCATACCAGGCATTATATTTTACATAAAGCAAATTATTTCTTTGTTTCTTCATCTCTTCTAAATGTTTCAATATCTGAGAAGGGGCAGAGAGATGACATGGATTCTATCACTCCTCGTTGTTCACAGAGGAGCTAAGACAGATGAAATGGGAAGAAGAGATATCTAGAATAATGCTGGAGGTGAACGAGGGATGCACTTGATCAAACATGCTTGCTTTCCAGAAAGTCTTGAAAAAATGTGGTTGTCAGGTGTGAACAACTAGACCCACACACGAAGAGTTCAGATTAGCTACTTGATTGCTTAATGCCTATTTCACAGCAATCTTCCCAGACAGGGAGTATTTACCTGGACCTAAGTAGATTAGGTTCCACAGCTTATGGGGGATGGGAGTGTCAGACATTGTCCTCTTGTGTCTGTGTAAGGATTACAGACTAATTCCCTGCTTGACTCCCCCCACTGGCTCAGCACTCTCTCTGACAGTGGTTCTTCCATCAGCCCATGGTAAACCTACACAGTGGTTGAATGGATGGTTTTCTTCCTGTTATCTCGAGGTTTTTTTAATTCTTTTATCCCTTTAGGTTTTTATGCTTTTATTTTTGTTATTATTTAAGTCTGAGGTGTGTGTGTGTGTGTGTGTGTGTGTGTGTGGTGTTTGTATACAGTATATGTATACTGTTTATATTCCGTATATGTATATTTATATTCTAATACAGTTTTGATTGTTATTTTCTTTGTAAGTTGCCCAGAGTTACTTTTTGTGAGATGGGCAGCTATAGAAATTTGCTATATAAGTAAATATAGCCTATTTGAAAGAGAAGCAATGTGCACAATACCTGGAAGGAAGTGGGGTGTTTAAAATTTTAATCTCATGCTTTCTCAATTCCTTCACACTACAGCAATGGCAAAATGTCCTTTGTTGGTTTTAATACATCAGTCTGGTGTTGCCTGAAGTGTATTCCATTTATTGTCATGATAGATCATTGGAATAGTTACTTAGATGTAGTATTTTGGAATTTAAATGCCAATTTTATGTTTTTTGCAATGTTTGATCTGCCTGCCTTTATTTACTGTCATAAATTCAGGAGCGTTTTGAACTGTTTTATTTATTGTTTGGGCCCTTGTGGAATGTAACTCTGATATTTCTGCACTGTTTGTTTTGCTTTGCATAAAAGCAAAACAAAAAACAAATGAAGGATCTAAATCAGATTTGGGCCATCTTTTTTTGTTGTTGTTGCTGCTGCTGTTGTTAAAAAGTTCATTCCCCCAATGATATATTTGTAGACACTTCATGCCAATAGAAGAAAGGATTCAGTCAAGTGGTGGGCGGAACCATCTGCTTCTCCTTTTATTGAAATCACCTTTCCTCCTCTTTTAAATATCTCTTTAAGTCTTGTATATTTTTCCCTGACACTATATGTTTACTTCTCTCCAAGCTAATTCCTACCTGCATAAGAACTAAATTATCTATTTTCATGTGGCATTTGAAACTTTTCTGGGGGCTGCTTGAAATATAGCTTTAGCTACAGAATACCCAGTATTAATTAACTGAAACAAAACTTTGAGAATAGAATATTTGTAGCTCAGACTTGAACTGGTAGGGTCCTTGGTACTCTCTGAACTTGGTCCAAGCTCAGAAAGCACCAAGGACCCCACAACAGTCTGAACAAAAGGCATATAGAAAACTAGGTGAATTCTATAAGAAGTGTCAGCACAAAGAATCAGGACCATTTGTAAGGTGGTAGCGTAGAAGATTTATTCAAGGCTATCCACAATAATCCTGGTCAACAAAAATTCAACACTAAATGGGCATCAGCTAAGGGTCAATGGAATTCAGGAGGGCGTTAGACTTGGTGCACTTGTGGGAATGCAACAACTCTAAACTGATGACACTTTTAACTCTGCCACCAGCTCCGCCTTCTCTTCTCCTACAAAAAGTTCTGCAACTGCTGAAGAATATGTTACATTCTGACCAATTGTGTATCTTTCTTGATCTCAGTGTTAAAAGTCTCTCTAGAGTTGTGCTGGACATTTTGGTGACCAATTAAAGAGAATCTATGTAGCTCAGGGTTGAACTGTGGAGTCCTCAGTGCTATCTGAGCTTGGCTGTTTTCTTGCAGATGTTTCATTACCCAACTAGGTAACATCTTCAATGGTAGAAGGGAATGGAGATTGCTCTCTGTGTATATATAAACAAAGAGCAAACCTCATTCCCCTCTAGCACTGAAGATATTACCTGACTGGGTAATGAAACATCTACCAAACATCAACAACAACAACAACAACCAACCAAGCTCAGAGAGCACCAAGGACTGTTTGATGACCTTCTGGACATGTCCAGAAAGAGTGGTTGCTTTTCTGCAGTATGGATATGGTTTTCCCGTGCATTCTTCTCAAATGGTTTTTGACTTCCCCACCTTCCTTAAATCTCTGGGGTTTCCTGGCTACCTCCATGCATTAACTAGGGCTGCTTAGCTTTTTGAAATTATATGGAATTATACTTTTGCTCACTGCAATACATAAATCCACAAGTCTCATTTCCACAATAAACTGCATTTTAAATGCAATATTCAAATACTGGATTATTCATAATATTACTTCTAATTGTTGGTACATGGCAACTATTGATACATGGCAATGAATATTATATCAGAAAACTCCTTTGGAAAACCCCAAAAAACTTTGATTCTGAGAATCTTGAATGATTAATTAATCAGATCAGCTTTATTTGCTGGAAGTGTATTTGACCCCATTATAACTGACAATGGATATTTTAGGATATGCAATGATATAATAAAGCCTTATTCCCTTTTTAGTCCCATTTTTTGCTTAAAGTTTTGGTATTTTTCACACTGCATTATTTTTTTCTTGTTGTAGTTACAATGAAAGAAGGACACAAGGTAGTATAACTATACTGGAAGGAAGGAAGTAGAGAGGAAAGAAAGGGAGGGAGGAAGAAAGGAAGAAGCCCACCTACAAGAAAAGTAATTTCAGAAATCCTTAAATAAATTGTTCTCTAATTCACAAATAATACAGCACATATTTAAGTTGTCATAAAGAATGATTACTGAATGCAGGGCCTAGAATTTATAATAAAGAAAACTGAGGAGAAAGAATTGCAGGGGAAAAAGCTGTACTATAAAAATAGAAAAGTTGTAATAATCAACTGCTTTTTTTCCATAAATCATTTGCCAATAAATGCAAAACAATAGGAACTCAGTGTGAAAAGACATGGTATTTAAAATAAAATATTTTAAAAGAACCCTCCTGTTCCATAAATTTTACTTTATAAAAAAGGTAGACATCACGTACTGTTTACCTGTAATGAATAGTCTGCATTTTCTTTTCAATAACCCAAAAAATTAGCAGCTACTTGGCTTCAAGCTAGCGCTGGCATCATACAATTAAATTCAAGCCAGAAAAAACAAGTAAAAAAAAAAGGTTTGAAAAAACAAGTTTGTGGATAGTTGGCCTGTAGCTTCGATACAATCTGTCTCAGATTTGTATCACTTATGGCAGGATGTCCAACCTTGGTAACTTTAAGATTTGTGGGCTTCAAATTCCAGAATTCTGGGAGTTAAAACCCACTAGTCTTAAATGTCAATGGAGATTCTCTGTCATCCAGGTCATGGTTGTCCCAAAGGTGCTTTTCCAAAAGGCAACTGGACTTCCTTTGTTTTTCCTTGAAGACATTTCACTTTTCACCCAAGAAGCTTCAGCAGTCAGAATGGATGAAGCTTCTTGGATGAGAAGTGAAACTTCTTCAAGGAAAAACAAAGGAAGTCCAGTTGCCTTTTGAAAAAGCACCTCTGGGGCACAAGTCTTATAGTTGCCAAGTTTGGACACTTCTGACTCTCTTTGAAGATAACTTGTGATTGCCAGCATCGAAGAGCAGATGGCAGATGTGGCTAGGAGAGCCTTTGCACACCTTTAGGTGGTGTGCCAGTTGTGCCCTTTCCTGTACCGGGAGGCTCTGCTCACACATGCCCTTATAATCTCTCATATAAGCTACTGCAATGCTCTCTACATGAGGTTGCCCCTGAAGAGCATTCAGAAACTTCAACTGTTGCAGAATGCAGCTGTGCAAGTAGTAAATGGTGCCAAATATATAGCAAACAGAGCATCACTACTCTGTGAGCTGCATTGGTTACTGGTATGTTTCCAGGTGCAATTCAAGATGCTGGTTGTCACCTTTAAAGCCCTACATGGCTTGGGGCGAGGTTACCTGAGGGATCACCTTTGTCCAAGAGTCTCTCCTGTTCAATATGATCTAAGACAGGGCTTTTCAACCAGTGGTACGGGTACCACCTGTGGTACATTGGCACCTGGCAGGTGGTACGTGACCATCCTAGAAAAGTGGTAGCGGGGAAGGGGAATGAGCTGAACTGGTGGCAGCACTGCACAAGCCTGAGCGAGAGATGGCTGGAGCTGCAGGGCTGTCAGGGCTCAGTGGAAACGCCAGGATCAGCGCCAGGCTCCACCTGGAGCTTGGCGCTGATCCTGGTGCTTCTGCTGAGCCCTGAAGAAGTACCAATCAGCTAGAAAGCAGCACTGATCCTGGCACTTCTGCTGAGCCCAGAAGAAGCGCCGATCAGCTGGAATGTTGCAGCCTCTCCAGGGTCTTGTGATTTACATTCAGATGCTTGGCAACTGATTCATATTTATGACGGTCACAGTGTCCCAGGGTCACGTGAAGTGACCAAAACCTGCTGCAACCACCCAGCAGACGCGGGGGATAAAAACCAAACATCACCCCACCCCACCCCCACTGCCAATCCCCAACAGAAATGCTCACAACAATGAAAACCTCGGACAGGAGGAAGAGCACTGCCAGGTGGGCAGGCAGGTGTCTTGCTCGGCTGTGGCTTGGGGGGCACTTTTTTCAGTGCCATTGTAACTTTGAACAGTCACTAAGCGAACTGTTGTAAGTCGAGGACTACCTGTACTTTATCACTTTTTTCCTTTTTTTTTTGGTCATCACGTTTTTGACACCTTGCTAGGCAATTGGTGGTACTCGGATGTTGCCATATCCTAAAAGTGGTACAATGGGTGAAAAGGTTGAAAAGCCCTGATCTAAGAGATTGGGCATATTGCAGATCTTGTCAGCTAAAAAGCATCAATTGATGGGAATTAGAAGACAGGCCTTTTTTGCAGTGGCCCTTGCTCTGTGGAATACCCTTCCCTCGCAGATTAGAATGACTCCAACCCTGTTGTCTTTAAAAACCAGGCTGTGTTTCCAAGGCTGGTAGGATAGGCAACTGTTTATTCTACAACTAATCAACAAAACCTCATTTCTCCAGACTGTAACACTGAAGATAATTACCTAGACAGGAAATGTAAAATCTGCAAATGAAAGAACAAACTTTTAGAATCCTTACATTTTAACATTCTAACCTTGAACTTTGTTATCGTTGTGTATCAGAGTGCTTTAAATTAAAAATGGAACTCTGTTGAAGAACTTTTCATTTGTTTTATCCCAGAGAAAGTGTTGATTCTCATTTTGTCCATCAACCAAAGCTCAGAGAAGGAAAGCTTTCTAATACAGGTCTGTGTTCTGGACCATTACTTTTGCTTCTGTCCTCAAAAAGGATTTTGGATTGAGATAGATAAGAAATTAAATAGCATTTCAGTGTAAATTTATCCAATTTACTGTAAAAAGCCTGTCCAAATTAGAACATACTAATTTAACAAAACTCAATACAGCTGAAGTTCAAACATTCCTAGATTAGGATAATTATTTACAAAAGTGTATCACAGACTTAATCTTCCAAACTGAATCATAAAGTTGAAATGGGTCATTACATTGGGATCAGAGATATTCAAATCAGTTTCATAATTCAGAAAGAAAGTGTACAAATGTCATTTATAAAAATTGAACCGATTTAAACCCAATTTTCTGAATCAATTTAAATAATCAAATTTAGAATGAAATGATAATGTAAGAAACAATCTGTATCAAATCAGAGCTGATCTATACTTGAGTAGTACACTGGAAAAAAGTTTAAAATGCTGAGTAGAATCTAGGAGGTTTTTTTATTTTTAAATTAAGAATGGGGAAAACCACTTAAAAACCAAAATAAAGTCCTATAGAGATGAACAGTTGTAGGCATACAACAAGAAGTAGTTACTGAACATTATACAATAGTATTAATAAGACAGTTTGGTGTAGTGGTTAAGGTACCAGACTAGAAACCAGGAGATGTGAGTTCTAGTCCCACCTTAGACATGAAAGCTGGCTGGGTGACTTTGAGCCAGTCACTCTTTTTCAGCCCAACTGCACATCACATGTAGTTGTGGGGAAAACAGGAGGAGGAAGGAGTATTAGATATGTTCACCACCTCGAGTTGTTTATAAAGTAATAATGAAGGGATATAAATAAAATTAATTATGGGGTTGTATATTGTGCATGGTTCATGGGGTACCCACTCCTGTCAAAACAAGGTGTTATGGATCCCCATTATAGCATGACTTAGCCATGCTTTCCATTCCTGTTCATACTCTTATTAAGTCCTATTTTTCCTCCACCGTATCAGGTTATGTTTTCACAAACCCACACTCAGGCATCTCCCAATTCATCCAAATGAGAAAAAGAAAAATTATACCTTCATTTTAGTCTGTGAATTGGTGAAGCTTTGATGAATGAGAGCAGGGGCTAGATAGGTAAAGTGAGAAAAAGGCTGAACAAAGTAAGCTCCCAATGGATAATTTATGACAAGCACCACAAAATACCAATGGCGAGAGAAAACAAATTATTGGACTTTGTGGCAATGACCATAAGAGCATGATAAATATTGCATTACCTGTGAGTCATCAGAGCTCATCTGTCCTATTTATGCCAGCCAGAATGAATTCGACCTATCAGCAGCAAATGTATTTTTAATGTTTCTCTTGATTTTCAGTGCCAATCGCTGCTAAAAAAAAAAAAAAGAGTTTATCTTCCAGAGGGGTTACATTATTCATCCCATTACAAATTGTAAACTGTTGGTTTTCCTCTCTACATCTAGTTGAGAGTGGGAAGTAAGAAGAAGGTAATTCCACAGGAATATCCCTTTCCTTGAAAACTTTATTTCTAGTTGTTCTAGTTATTACTTTATTTTTTAAAGATATGAAAGCTTGTGTATTCTGGTACAAGAGAGGAGGTGGTGGTGTAAAAGGCTATTTCCATCAGACTCGAAGGATCAGAATCATGCATTAAGTTGCAGTTCAGAAGATTTATTGTTCAAGCCTATGCACAAGAATTTAATTGGCTAAAGTTCAGCATTAAACTGGCACCAGATAAGGGTCAACGGAATGCAAGAGGGTTTGAACTATTGGTCAAAGGAACAAATTAGCCAATTCATGAATGAAGTTATGATATTCTTTGTGGGAACACAATGTAACTATAGGAAGTAATAGAAGAAATCCATCCGCTTCAATTCTGAAGAAGGATGCAAAATTGGATAAGACCTATGGTCTAGTCCGGCAGACCTTTACTTCTTAATAATACCTACAAATGCAAATGTCATTCTTTTTAACACAATTAGCCATATCTTTTCATTATTTCAGTAAAACCACCTTAAGGTGAATCATAAATGAAAGATCTGGGGAAAAAATATTAGTGCATTGTAAACTACAGGCTCATTGAGTATTTCAGACTCATACATAGTCCATCTTACTTCCCGCTTCCAAAAGAAGAAAAGAACTCACATACACTGAATGTAAAAATACAGCAACTAATCTAAATTACTCCAGAAAATGTAAATCACTCAGGAGGCTGACAAAGTTCATTTTTCAATATCCAGAAAGTCTTACCGGGCCTATCATTTCAGCAAAGTCCATACTCCTATAAATTGATTTCTTATGACAAAAATTCTTCAAGATGGACAGCTGGAAGGATTCTAAAGTGACCTTCTCCTTTGGGCAAATTTACCATACAGCTATGTTCTATGCAATTTCAGTGGGACATGTCATCCTATTTCCAATTCCCAATTTATTCTAAATAAATAAAAGCCACTGATTTGAGGATCAGATTATTGTTGGTTACATATTTTACACTATAGCTTCTCTCCAATCAAATAAATGTTACGTAGCAAAAGGAGATCATATTTCAATTTTTTTTTCAAGATCACTGTTCATTTGGGCTGGAAACAGCAGCTTATCAGCAAATTAGCTTTTTTATGAAATGCTATACACGAGCCATTAGCTGAGGATAGTGCAAAGCTACCAGTTTAATCAGAATAGAGCTTGAAATGATCTTGGAGGTCTTCTAGTACAAGCCCCTGCTCAATCAGGAGACCCTATACCATTTCAGATGGGTGGCTGTTCAGACTCTTCTTAAAAGCCTTCAGTGATGAAGCACCCACGATTTCTGAAGGCAAAGCTGTTCCACTGGTTAATTGACCTCACTGTTAGGAAGTTTCTCCTTAATTCCAGGTTGCTTCTCTCCTTGATTAATTTCCATCCATTGTTTCTTGTCTTGCCTTCTGGTGCTTTGGAAAATAAGTTGACCCTCTCTTCTTTGTGGCAGCCCCTCAAATACTGGAATACTGCTATCATGTCCCCCCTAGTCCTTCTTTTCTCTAGACTAGCCATACCCAATTCCTGCAACTGTTCTTCATATGCTTTTGTCTCCAGACCCTTAATCATCTTAGTTGCTCTTCTTTGCACTTTTTCCAAAGTTTCGACATCTTTTTTGTAATGTGGTGACCAAAACTGCATGCAATACTTTAGGTGTGGCGTCTGCGCTGTAGTCTCTGTTCAGCTAAATGAGAGCAAATAAAGTATTCACAAACGGTCTACATTGGGAATGGGTGTTCAAATAAGTGTTTGTTTACTAAGAGTTGTTGAGACCACTTGGGGGTTTAATCTGTGCCCTTGGGGTCATATGAACTCAATACTTTTGGAGAGTGTTAATGACCAGAAGACTGCAAAGAAATACAATCCTTCCATCCCCCCACCATCGTATCAGAACCTGTCCTTCCATCTCACCACCATCTAGTCTCAACTATTAGTACCTATCTTTCTATCCCTCCCACCATCATAACCATCAGAACTGATGAAGCTTCTTGGATGAGAAGCGAAACATTTTCTTCAGTTGTCTTTTGATGAAAAAAAGCACCCTTGAAACAACTATGACCTGGATGACTGCGAATCTCCACAGACAATTAACTCACCAAGATGGCCAAACTGGTGCTGTCACTTGCTGAGATTTGGATTTGCAAAACCATCGTTAGTTTGCGGCAGAAGCCAAGAATCAAATGTTTCATAGGGTCATCATCAGGACTAAGCTAGAGAATCAAAACAATCCGAAGTCTCATTAATAGGCCCAATTGCAGCTGTAAGACAAATGAAAATGAACCGTTATTTCTTAAAGAGAAGTTGATGCCTCCTTGCCAAAGCACAACAAATAAGATTTTCCTCCTTCGGAAGCAATTCATAGCTCCTACATCCTAGTTTTCCCAACTCCTAGCTCTATCAGCACATCAGTCAGAGACAGTTCCCCATTATGACCAGAGACACACTTTGTCTCTTCCTGAGAAAGATGCTAAATATATAATACAATGTCATGGTTGGGGAAGCATAAAAATACATAGAAAGATTAGGGAACATTTTCTACATCTCTAGACTCTATGTCCTTGTTAAATGCTGATATTAATTCAAAGCACAGGAAAAATTGTTTCTTAAGAGAGTATTCAATTCTTCCTTCCTTCAACATCAGCATGGCTTAAATGTTATAGAAAATTGAGAT
The DNA here is from genome assembly GCF_001527695.2 of Protobothrops mucrosquamatus. Classification (NCBI taxonomy): domain Eukaryota; kingdom Metazoa; phylum Chordata; class Lepidosauria; order Squamata; family Viperidae; genus Protobothrops; species Protobothrops mucrosquamatus. Next base: position 233,583 of record NW_015387904.1, on the reverse strand, counting down.
GAAGTTGAAAAACTGCTGATGGCTAGTACAAGTGGAAAATGAATATACCATGTAGCAGTAATTGTTAAATTCAGTTAAGTGGCAGCTTTATTTCATTCATATCTTATGAGTTTGAAGATGTAAAGGAAGACATAGTGGTCCCATGTCTCACTGACCAGTCTGGCAGTGAGACATGTAGTGAGACATGTAGAATAAAATTCAACAAAATCTTCTGTGAATATTATGTAGGATTTGGATGTCTTTTAAAAAACAACCTGAATTTTAGAGGATTTTGCTTCAAATCTAAGTTTTTTTTAATATAAAACAAATTAAAATAACTTGTGAGGGTTGCACATCCCATTAATATTTTTGTATTTGAATTACCGGTATGTAAATAATAATCATATGACTAATACAATGAATAATCATAATAATGAATATATTATTACATTAATTAACAATTATACCAATGTTACTTTACTGTTAATGTATCATGTATTCTATTTATTGTATGATTTGTAATAAACAAATTTTATATATATATACACACACATACATTATCATTGTGCCTCAAATGAGAACTTGGCATTGATTTGTTCTACGGTATGACTCATTTGTTGATAGAAGTGAAAAGATGAAAAAAAAATTGGCATGGCAAAACAAGAACTGGCTTGCAGGTTTAAATATTATGAAGGGGGTGGTAAAGGTTGTTGGTTGGATGCAAATTTTAAATGCTTCTTTTCCCTCCATGAATAGGAGAGGAAGGCTCTCCGATTTGATGGCTTGCTTTTTAGAGTATGTTGGTGCAATGAATGTTGGTGAATGAACAACTGTCAACGCTGCAAGTACTGTATATTCTTGCTTTGACAATATGCAGAACTGTCTGGTATTTTTATAGTTAAACCAGGCAACAGGGAAAAAGGGAGGAGAATAAGGATAGCCCGGGGAAAAGAAACCGGAAGTAAATCACATCTTCCAAGTTGATTGGAAGATGTGAACCATGACCCCAAAATAGGGGCGGGGAAAAATGCTTAGAATGTATGTGTAACGGAAAAGAAGCCAGATCTAAGCATTTCCACCATGCCGTACTGACGTCTCTGTAACCTTAATAAATGCTTTTAGGAAAAACTATGCCTGAAAGTCCTTTTAAGTGTTTCGTTAATCAGACACATGACAACAACAATATCCAAAGAGAGTGAGGGGTTTATTTATTTATTTTTACATTGTT
>NW_015387904.1:222446-231319 GCF_001527695.2 Protobothrops mucrosquamatus | reverse complement strand
AAAAAAAAGAAATAGGCATGATAGAAGCCTCCAAACATCTCCAGGTCCAGTAAAACAAGGACAGATCTAGAAAGTGTGACCGTCTCTAAAAGTGTCTAGTTGACTACATCTTATCAAGAGAAGAACTGAAGAGTTTATGCTCTTCACACATGTTCCTAAGAAGAAGAGCAAAAGGATACAACCTCAGGCTAACAAACTTTTAGGCAAACAGCAGGCAGAAGGATAGACAAATTAATTAGACAGTGTGTCCCGCCTTAGGCACAAAAGCTGATTACATGACTTTGGGCCAATCACCAGGAGACTGTGAGTTCTAATCCAGCCTTAGGCATGAAAGCTGGGTGATCACTTTGTATCAGTCACTTTCTTTTAGCCCAACCCACATCACAGGTTTGTTGTTCTGGGGAAAATAGGAGGAGGAAGGAATATTAGGGATGTTCGTTACTTTGAGTTATTAATTAAGTAATAAAGGCAGGGTAAATAAATAAATAGGTCACAGGATGTTAAAGAGCGAGTGGCATTGAAGTCATGCCTCCAATAAAATTAACACACATGTAATGGAAAGAATGGGTCCTATCATTAGCCAAATACATGAAAGTAATCTTGCTCAATAATTTTGGTTTGACTCTGTTCCAGAGATAATATCGAAACAAGCATTAGGTATTTCACAGTATTATGGATATAGCTAAGTAATCTTCCTTTGCTTCATTTCATGCTAAATTTATTCTGCAATTATAAATTATAAATCTAGATAGGACACTCAGAGGCATTTTTGTATTTTGTTTATTTCAGTGCCAAAATATTTAAGTCTGAGAAGGCAACATGGTAATCAGGCACTATTCTGGCAAAAGGGCTTGCTAGACAAAAAAAAAAAATCCCCATGTTAAAATCCTGCCATTTTATGCAGATTGTTTCTGCACACACTGACAAATAAAGGATATTTTGATAAAAGTATTCTGATTATAAATGATTTACTATCTCAATTGCACTCTGGAGCTAACAAAGAGAGCTAGAATTTATGCAGAAGTAAAGGAAAATTAAATTGCTTGCCAGGTCTTTTGAACAATTGAGGACAGATTAAGCAATCAAGTCTGGGTATTATGTTGATGTTGTTATATTTGCTCTTACTGTGTTTCTTTCCCCAAAGAAACCATTGCCCTACATTCTATCGACTTCTGACTCTTGAACTCTCATTTAAATATGAGGGATGAACCCCATAGGTCATAGTATTATAGCAATATCACTTAGACATATATACCGCTTCACAGTGCTTTACAACCCTCTCTAATGGTTTACAGAGTCAGCATACTGCCCCTAACAATTTGGTTCCTCATTTTACTGACCTCGGAAGGATGGAAGGCTGAGTCAACCTTGAGCAGGTGAAACTTGAACTGCTGAACTGTCGGCAGAATTAGCCTGTAATACCGCATTCTAACCACTGTGCCACCATGGTTGCTAGCAATAGTCATAGCACTTAGACCAGGCGTGTCAAACTCGTGACGTCACGTGACGTCGTGCAACGTATCGGGCTGGTTTTGCCATTGCTGGCAATGGGGTGGGCGCGGCTTCCATGTGACGCGTCCGGCCCATAGGCCAGCAGTTTGACACCCCTGACTTAGATGAACTTCTTGATTACTAATCAGTGCCATTTTGTGTATTGCTTTTATTTTGGTATTCCATGTCTGAGATGTTAGCTTTGTTTTGTTTTGTTTTATTTTAATGGGGTTTGGTAATATGTCAGTAAAGCTGTAATAAGCTGTAAAATGAATTGGGGGAAAAAAGTAAGAAATTGAGATCAAAAGGTCAAAGGAGAAATGGTACTCAGCTAAGCAGCTGAGTCTGGGGATTGGAGATCACACAGGGATGTACTAATGTCTCACACATCTACAAAATGGGAAGGCTTTTGGTCAGATTGTTGCAGGTTTTTTTTTTAAAGAAACTATTGTGGATGCCCAAAGAGCCAAGAGAACTAATTGGTCCTCACAAGGTGAAAAACAGCTGGTGTGCATATTATTTGGGTACAGAATTTAAACTTTCCGGGTTCATACATTAAGGCCAAATGATGTCTCAGGAGGTTGCACTGTTTCATAGTTACTGTAAAAGCAAAGTCTCCTTGAATTAAACTTGAGTTTATGAAATTTTATGGATTGGTCAACCTGGTCAAATTGGGTAGCTAAACAGGGTTGGAACTGATCAGTCATGCTCAATAAAAGACCATGTAGGAATCTCAGGTGAAAACTATAATGAGATTTGGGGGAGAAAAAAAATCCTAATAGAAGGCAAAGTCAAATCAATTTTCTCTTGCTATTCAAGAAACTACTCTACACGGATGTGCTCATGATGTCACCACAAAACAAAATCAACTTAAAGCAAATTTTATTGAAAGACTGCTGGTTGAGGACCACCCCCCCATCTACCAAAAGGTGTGATGGGAGGGGGCCCTAAAGGCAGATCTCCTCTGTGGGACTTTCCTTGTGTGCAACAGCTTACTGAGTATGATAAGGATAGCTCCTACTCTTGGGGCCTTTCATAAAATTGTAAAATCCTAGCTGTTTTAGAGAATCTTTCAGGATTGAGTCTGGAGCTAACTTTCAGCTTTAATTAACTATGTTGTTTATATGAAGAAGATGTCCAGCAATAAGGTGGTTAGACTCAATTACCTGTGAGATGGGTACAGTGTTGGAAGACCTGATGGACAGATCATCCTGAAGGAAATCTATATGTTTTCTAAGAGTTCACACTGACTTCATAGTGTAATATTATGGTAGCTCACCTGGACATGTTTCCTGTCTGGTCTACTGGAGAAATCTGATATAAATCTTGCAAGTCTGGTAATACAAATCTTCCTCTGTCTCGTTTAAAGCCTAAAAAGTTATGGAGGTTCCTGTTTGAGTGTCTTTGCCCGTTATGCAGATCTCTTACCTGATTGGTCCCTAGGCAGGATTTCTTTCCCCTACCTTTCAAGGTTCCCTCCTACCATTACACCCACTGGCAATATTTACTACAGACCAGTGGCATTTCCAGTCCTGCAGTCATCTAAATTATCACTGAATCCGATGGTTCCAAAAAGTCTGCAATCTGTCTTCATAAATATTTTTTTTTATTTCTATTTTTATCTACTTGCCTCCAGAACCAGTGAATGCTCCAACCCTGGAAGTTTTTAAGAAGAGACTGGAAAGCCATTTGTCCGAAATGGTATAGGCCAGTGGTGGCGAACCTATGGCACAGATGCCAGAGGCGGCACTCGGAGTCCTCTCTGTGGGCACATGTGCCATTGCCCCAGCCTTGCCTCCCGCTGCAACCCACTTCTCACCAGCAGCCCCCCTAAAGGAGAGTCACCCCCGAGCATGGCCCACGTGGAGCAGTGCAGCCAAGGACATGGCAGCCAGACAGCATAGACAAGACTCTGCCCTCACGCCCCATTGTGCACAGTTGATGCTGTGGGGCGCGGGCAGAGGGTGTGGATGCCATGGCACTGCTGGGCGATCTGCGGTGGATCCTGGAGGCGGTGAGTGGCCCTGCGGGCAGGTGAGGTGGGGGCAAAGCGGGGCCAGGCCAGGGGGTGAAGTGGGGGCGGGACCAATTTTGGGGCACTCAGTCTCTAAAAGGTTCGCCATCACTGGTATAGGGTTTCCTGCCTGAGCAGGGGGTTGGACTAGATGACCTCTGAGGTCCCTTCCAACTTTATTATTATTATTATTATTATTATTATTAGTATTAGTATTAGTATTAGTATTAGTATTAGTATTAGTATTAGTATTATTAGTATAATTAGTATTATTAGTATTATTATTAGTATTATTTTATTTTATTCAAAGAAAAATTAAAATACAAAACTCCTCAAAAAATAAAATAAAAAAAAACAAAACAAAACACAAAACAAAACAAGATTAAAAGAAAAATTAAGAAGAAATAAATTCCAAGAATTTTACAAATTAAAAACATGCAAAAACCCTGTGGTGAGAGTCCAATATTAATGTAAATCAAACAAAAGCACTTTACCATCCATATGGGAAAACAAACATTATTTGGAACAACAGCATAAATCAAAAGTAAAAAGAAAAGAAAAAGAGCAGCTAGAGTCCAGCAGTGGATTGAAATAAATCAGCATTCAGCCAGCTGGTCTATTTTAAAAATTAAAAAGCAAAGTAAAAGTTCAAAAAGTGAAGTTAAGACTCAGGCATGCTTTAAAAAAAAATGCCGAAGGGAAGAGGGATGCCCATGACTTTCTGACCACTCCCAAAGGGAATTGGAATTTTGAAGACTGGTCCATGGCCATTCAGATGTTGTCTTGTGTCCAGGGCTTTTTTTCTCGGAGAAAAGGTGGTGGAACTCAAACCTGGCCACGCCCTCATCAAACCCTAGGACCGCCCCTTTAGAGAACAGGAATGCAAGTAAAATTTGGGAGGGGCTATTTCCGGTGTGGGAGGGGCTATTTCCGGTGCGGCCGGCCCGGAAAAAGGTGCCGGAACGCGGTTCCGCCGCGTTCCGGCTGNTCCAAAATGCGGCCGCGCGGGCGGTGTTGGGAGGGACTCGTCGCTCCCATGTAACACCGCTGCTGCGCGAGCTGCATTGGCTGCCGGTGGCCTTCCGGGTGCGCTTCAAGGTGCTGACCATCATCTTTAAGGCGCTCCATGGCATCGGACCGGGATATCTTCGAGACCGCCTTCTGCCGCAGATTACCTCCCATCGGCCGGTACGCTCCCACAGGGTGGGTCTCCTCAGGGTGCCATCGGCCAGACAGTGCTGGCTGGCGACCCCAAGGGGGAGGGCCTTCTCTGTGGGAGCTCCCACCCTCTGGAATGAACTACCCCCAGAGATCAGGGTGATCCCTGATCTCCCTTCCTTCCGCCGCGCCCTTAAGACATGGTTATTCCAGCTTGCAGGACTGGCCTAGGGGAAAATTTCTAATGGGGGTTTTAAAGTAATTTTAAACTAATTAGACCAATCATTAATATTTGTTTTTAATTATGTTTTTAATCTGTAGTTTCTTGGGATTAGTATTTTTATCTGGTTGTTAGCTGCCCTGAGTCCGCAAGGAGAAGGGCGGGATATAAATTAAATTAATAAATAATAAATAAATAAATAAATAAATAAATAAATAAATAAATAAATAAACTAACTTTCAGCTTTAATTAACTATGTTGTTTATATAAAGAAGATGTCCAGCAATAAGATGGTTAGACTCAATTACCTGTGAGATGGGTACAGTGTTGGAAGACCTGATGGACAGATCATCATGAAGGAAATCTATATGTTTTCTAAAAGTTCACACTGACTTCATAGTGTAATATTATGATAGCTCACCTGGACATGTTTCCTGTCTGGTCTACTGGAGAAGTCTGATATAAATCTTGCAAGTCTGGTAATACAAATCTTCCTCTGTCTCGTTTAAAGCCTAAAAAGTTATGGAGGTTCCTGTTTGAGTGTCTTTGCCCGTTATGCAGATCTCTTACCTGATTGGTCCCTAGGCAGGATTTCTTTCCCCTACCTTTCAAGGTTCCCTCCTACCATTACACCCACTGGCAATATTTACTACAGACCAGTAGTATTTCCAGTCCTGCAGTCATCTAAATTATCACTGAATCCGATGGTTCCAAAAAGTCTGCAATCTGTCTTCATAAATATTTTTTTTTATTTCTATTTTTATCTACTTGCCTCCAGAACCAGTGAATGCTCCAACCCTGGAAGTTTTTAAGAAGAGACTGGAAAGCCATTTGTCCGAAATGGTATAGGCCAGTGGTGGCGAACCTATGGCACAGATGCCAGAGGCAGCACTCGGAGCCCTCTCTGTGGGCACACGTGCCATTGCCCCAGCCTTGCCTCCCGCTGCAACCCACTTCTCACCAGCAGCCCCCCTAAAGGAGAGTCACCCCCGAGCGTGGCCCACGTGGAGCAGTGCAGCCAAGGACATGGCAGCCAGACAGCATAGACAAGACTCTGCCCTCATGCCCCATTGTGCACAGTTGATGCTGTGGGGCGCGGGCAGAGGGCGTGGATGCCATGGCACTGCTGGGCGATCTGCGGTGGATCCTGGAGGCGGTGAGTGGCCCTGCGGGCAGGTGAGGTGGGGGCAAAGCGGGGCCAGGCCAGGGGGTGAAGTGGGGGCAGGACCAATTTTGGGGCACTCAGTCTCTAAAAGGTTCGCCATCACTGGTATAGGGTTTCCTGCCTGAGCAGGGGGTTGGACTAGATGACCTCTGAGGTCCCTTCCAACTTTATTATTATTATTATTATTATTATTATTATTATTATTATTATTATTATTATTAGTATTAGTATTAGTATTAGTATTAGTATTAGTATTATTAGTATTATTAGTATTAGTATTAGTATTAGTATTATTTTATTTTATTTTATTCAAAGAAAAATTAAAATACAAAACTCCTCAAAAAATAAAATAAAAAAAAAACAAAACAAAACACAAAACAAAACAAAACAAGATTAAAAGAAAAATTAAGAAGAAATAAATTCCAAGAATTTTACAAATTAAAAACATGCAAAAACCCTGTGGTGAGAGTCCAATATTAATGTAAATCAAACAAAAGCACTTTACCATCCATATGGGAAAACAAACATTATTTGGAACAACAGCATAAATCAAAAGTAAAAAGAAAAGAAAAAGAGCAGCTAGAGTCCAGCAGGGGATTGAAATAAATCAGCATTCAGCCAGCTGGTCTATTTTAAAAATTAAAAAGCAAAGTAAAAGTTCAAAAAGTGAAGTTAAGACTCAGGCATGCTTTAAAAAAAAATGCCGAAAGGAAGAGGGATTCCCATGACTTTCTGACCACTCCCAAAGGGAATTGGAATCCATGGCCATTCAGATGTTGTCTTGTGTCACTCTTAAGTGGTCCCATTGAAATCCAGGGAGGAGCACTGCCAAAGAACCAGCTTTGGCAGCAAAATCAGCAGATCATCGGCAGGAAAAAAAAAAAGCCTTCAGCAGCCATCTTGGGGAGGAGCTTGTCTTTATAAATATAAATTATCAATAAATCAGTCTGATACATATTTTATAAGATTGAATTGAATCCCAAAGTGGAGAGTCCATTTTGCCTTCAACCATGAAAAAATATATTAACATCAATAATGAAAACTTTATTAGAGGTTAGAATATGGCTTTTTCAACAAATAATGCTTCATTAAAACATGCTTTTAACTTTGTTATTATGTTCTGGGAAGAAGTAATTATTCTGTTAATTTGATTTTGAAATAAAATTTAATACTTTTAGATGGATGCATTGTTTTGAAAAACGTACCTACTGAATGAAAATTGACAACTAGCAATGCGAATGGATTTTCTATCCCTTTCGTTGCCAAGAAATCATGTCTTCAACATTGGAAAGACCAAACTATGGTTCCAATTATCCAGTATCTTGAAGACTTCAATCTTTTAATGAAAATGTTATCTAAAGTGTCTGTGTGCTTATATTGTTGCATGTATGTATGTGTAAACATACACATATGCACAAGTACACATACAGACATTTCATAAATCTTATAAAGAGAGCTTTTCTTGTGATTGCATTATTCACCTTGCTCTTTTCCTTTCTATTTTCTATGTTTTTATTTTTCTGTTTTCTATTATTTTTCTTGCTTCTGTTGTGTTTTATTAAATAAATAAGGCAAAGAGGGAAAAAAATTCCTATGATGGCTTGTTCTGGCTTGTTTTTATTGTGATGGGGTGGCACAGTGGTTTAGTGGTTAAGATGCTGGGTTTGTTGGCTGGACAGCCAGCAGCCCAGGTTCGAGACCTGAGCACTATGTGATGGGGTGAGTTCCTGTCCTCACTCCTGCCAAACTAGCACTTCGAAAGCATGCAAATGCAAGTAGATAAATAGATACCACTTCAGTGGGATGGTTAACAGTGCTCTGTGATGTCATGCTGGCCAAGTGACCGTGGAAATGTCTTCAGACAGTGCTGGCTCAATGGCCTTGAAAGAGAGATGAGCACCATCCCTGATAGTCAGCAACAACTAGCAGAGTAAAATCCACAGGAACCTCTTTGTTGTTGTTAGTTGCGAAGTCGTGTCTGACCCATTGCGACTCCATGGACAACGTTCCTATAGGCCTTCCTGTCCTCTACCATCTTCTGGAGTCCATTTAAACTCATGCCAACTGCTTCAGTGACTCCACCCAGCCACCTCATTCTCTGTCGTCCCCTTCTTCTATTGCCCTCCATCTTTCCAAGCATTAGGCTCTTCTCCAGTGAGTCCTTCCTTCTCGTTAGGTGGCCAAAGTATTTGAGTTTCAACTTCAGGATCTGGCCTTCTAAAGAGCAGTCAGGGTTGATCTCCTCTAGGACTGACCGGATTGATCGTCTTGCAGTCCAGGGGACTCGCAGGAGTCTTCTCCAGCACCGTAGTTCAAAGAGGGACCTCTTTACCTTTACCTTATTGTGATGACTTGGAGCACTGCAGACGTTTTTTGCTTTCTCTTCTGCTTATATTAACGAGAAAATTTATCTCAGGATTGGAAGTGTTGGGAACAGGATTTTCTTTTCTATTTGGTTGCAACTAGTAGAAGGACATTTGTAAGAAACGGTAAGTATCTATTTTGTTACATTAAAGGGAGGGAGGAAGCTCTTGTACTTAATAACAGATTTGATTTTTTTTTCTTTATTTCAAATGCTTTTGGCCTAAATGATATTGGAAAGTGTCTTTTGAAGTTTGATATATGTGGCACCACATGTTGGAAAACAGCATCTGAGTGTTGCTTAAAAAAAAAGATAGCACACTCAGGGAGAGATCATTGTATAATTTGTTACAGAATTCCAGCTTGAAGCCAGCAGCTGCAAATTTGATTCTGTAACTGGCACTATGACAAGCGATAAAATTATATTTAGTGTGAAAGGCAGGAGGATAAAGGAAAGACTTTTA
>NW_015387904.1:210425-220502 GCF_001527695.2 Protobothrops mucrosquamatus | reverse complement strand
AGGATGAAGTTGGGGCTATAAGAGATATGGTACACCAACGAAATAGAAACAGAGGACCTCAGATTTTTAGTATCTTTCCATTATTTGTTTGCCATGAGCTGGCATGAGTGAGGTAAGAGGAAAGGGAAGATGGAAAAAGTGTGATTCGAGGGAGTGGCAAAAAGCTTCAAAAATAAAGTGAGAACTGTAAAGTAAATAACGGATAAAGGATTACATCAGTGATGGCGAACCTTTTAGAGACCGAGTGCCCAAACTGCAACCCAAAACCCACTTATGTATCATCGGGTGCTGGGTGGGTGTGGCCCATTGGGTGGGTGTGGCCAATTGGGTGGGATGGCTACGGTGGTAACAGCAGACTGGGTGGGACTAAAAAGTTCAATCAATCAATTAATTCCAACTTTGCAAGATCTTTTTTTTCCCGCGAGAAGTTGAAATTGATTGATTGATTGATTGAACCTTTTTTTTTTTTGCACATGGCGGCGGAGGCCTAAAGCGAAAAGGTTTTATAAAACCCAGGTGAAAACCTAGGATTTGGGCGACGGCGTGTGTGCCCACAGAGAGGGCTCTGCGTGCCATGTGTGGCACGCGTGCCATAGGTTCGCCACCACTGGACTATATGGTCATGATATCTGAGGACTATCTCCACCCAACTACATCTGCCTATTCCGTTAAATCCAGGAGAAGAACTATGCTGTGGATCCCACCCATTAAGAAGTTAGTGGCAGGGATCCTCCTTGCCAGGACCCAGGATATGGGCATTTTCTGCCATTGCACCCACCCCATGGACCATCAACTCCTCCTAAAGTAAGACTATCCTTTAGGAAGTCCTATAAAATATGATTGTGCCAACAAGATTGGGATCTCCAGGAAGTGAAGGAGATGGGCAATTAAGAAGTTTGATAGATAGATGATTCGACAGACAGACAGACAGCAATAGCACTTAGCAATAGCACTTAGACTTGTATACTGCTTCATAATGCTTTACAGCACTCTCAAAGTATTTACAGAGTCAGCATATTGCCCATGATAATATGGGTCTTCATTTTACCGACCTCAGAAGGATGGAGAGAGAGCGAGCAGTGAATTAATGAGATGGTATTGTTGTCCATAACAATGACTCTCTCTGCTGCTCCATTATTGGCTATTTTGACTAGTGATTTAATTGCTGGTTTTTTTTAAAATTACTTTTAATTATTGTTTTTTAAAGGTACACCACCCAGAGTCATGAATCTATGAGATGGGCAGCTATATAAATATGATATCTAAATAAATAGAAATAAATCAATAAATGAAGGGAGCAAGAATAGTATGCAAGGTAGAAAGATCTGGACTTATAGTGATGTAAATGAGATTTAATTATGCTTCCATTTGTTTTCTCATATTTCTGCCTGTCTGCCTGCCTTCTCTGAATTATGCCTTTTGCATATCATTGTCTGGATTAGAAGAGAACAGCATGATGGACATGCACATAAATGCAACAGTTTCACAATTTCCTAGTGGTTCCCAATGCAGTGACCATCACAACTTCTGAAAATACAGGTATAGCTTTGTTTTAAGTGCTACCAATATTTTAAGAGAGGAGGATTGCTACAAAATGCATATTTAAACATGTTTTCTTTTTTAATTATTTAACCATTATTCCATCAGTGAAATACCATTTTTTTCATACATGTAATCCATTGAGACCTACATTATAATATTCAGAGTGGTGGGAAATATGATAGGCAGCTAAATTCTGATTTCAACAGTAATCCCAGTGACATGGAGGATATCAATTCACTAAGATCCATCATCTTGTGCTTCTCTAATCTTTAGATCCTTGGTCACTGAAAATATTGGGAAGTAAAACTAATATGTTTTCTCATGCAAAGCATGTGCTTGATATCTAAGCCGAATCCCTTTGTAGTGATTTTTTGCTTCTTAGTGTCAGAAGATACTGCATCTGTAATTCACCTGCTGGGAATGTGGGGGTAGTGGGTTGTGAGAAGAGCAGGTAAGAGTTTGTTTGAAAAACAATGTATTTATCTCATTTTAAAAAAATAAAACTATTNCTCTCTCTCTCTCTCTCTCTCTCTCTCTCTCTCTCTCTCTCTCTCTCTCTCTCTCAAAGTATTTGTTACTTTAATAGATGCTTATAGGGAATCCAACAAAGAGAGAGTAAAATAATTTTAAACCTGATTGCAAAGTGACTAACTGAATGTCTCCTTAATGAGTGCATGTATAGTGTTATTGCTGTGATTGTAAGCATGGCGTGATCAGAATTTTAATTACTGTTCCATCCGGTGTTGAGTCTTCAGCTTATTCTCAATTATATTAAAATCTCTGTGCTTGCTCACTCTTCCTTAGTGTTTTTCTCTCTCTCTCCCTCCCTCCCTCTTGCTCACTCTCCCTCCCTCCCTCTCCCTCCCCTGCCCTCTCTATCTGCCTATTAGAAGTATAAAATATTAGAAATATAAAATATTAGTTGGAGGTAGGTATCCCTATCCAGTCATGTCCAACTCTAGTCAAATACGGGAATAAAGACCTAACAAAGTAATAAAGGAGAATATTCGTAGCTCAGGGTTGGAATGAGGGGTCCTTGGTGCTCTCTGAGCTTGGTTGTTTTCTTGCAGATGTTTCATTACCCAAACTAGGTAACATCATCAGTTACCCCTGCAATGTCTGCTAGAAAACAAGCAAGCTCAGAGAGCACCGAGGACTCCTCACTTACAAAACTCCAAGTAGTTTTCAGTAATTTGAAACTATCAATTAACCTACCCGATATAGGTAGTGCTCGCTTAACAACTATTCACTCAATGTGCATTCAGTGTTACAACAGTGCTGAACAAATGATAGTTATGGCTGGTCCTTGAAATTATGATCATTACAGTACCTCTGGGGTCATTGGTTAAAATTCAGGCACTTGCAGGCACCTAATGCTCTACTCCTGCCGCCTACTCCTGCCGCCACACAACTGCACTGTCCCCAATTGACCTTTCTATCTTCTTCCTCCTGCTGCTGTTTTTTTTAAAAAGGTATTCCTATCCAGTCATATCCAACTCTAGGATACAGTGTTCATCTCTGTTTCTTAGCCAAGGGAGCCAGCATTGTCTGAAGATATTTTCCATGGTCATGTGCCCAGCATGATTATATGCTAAGATGCACAGAATGCTGTTACCTTCCCACCCAAGTAATATCTATTAATCTACTCACATTTGCATGCTTTTGAACTACTAGTTGGGCAGGAGCTGCGGTAAGGATGGGAGCTCACCCTTTTGCATGGTGCTTGGGTCTCAAACACTTAGCTTTCCAGCTGACAAGCTCAATCTCTTTACCACTGAGCCATCATACCCCTTGAGCTACATAGCATAGAAGCGTTGTTTGAGCATGGTCCGCAGGATTGTCTGGGACACTACACATCCTCTTCACAACCTGTTTTCCTTGTTATCTTCTGGGAGGAGGCTTTGTGGAATCTGAAGCAGAACATCCAGATTCAATCACAGTTTGGTTCCCTACAGTATTAACCCTATGAATTTTCAAGCTTCCTCTTTCCGCTATGTATTCAAGATGGACAGTGATTATTTATATGTATTTATATGTTAGGGTGTAGGTATATATGTATGTTGTATATAGCATGTTTATATGTGTGTTATGCATGTGTACACTTTTGAGAGAAAGCAACAGAATTCCATTTTTAATGTGTGCCAGTGTCCCCACAGTAAAAAAAATGACAATAAAGGTTATCTTATCTCAGCTCAGCTGTCTGTCTGTCTGTCTGTCTATCATCTATCCATCCATCCATCCATCCATTCCAAGTTACATTAGCACTGGAAAAAGTGACTTATGACCATTTTTCACACTTACGACCATTAGAGCAAACCCACGGTCAAACGATCAAAACTTGACAACTGGTTCATTATAGTAATTGCAGTGTCCTGGGGTCATGTGATCATATTTTGCAATAAGCAAAGTCAATAGGGAAGCCAGATTCACTTAACAACCATGTTACTAACTTAACAACTGGCAGTGATTCTGTGCTGACAGTAAAAAATGACAACAAAGGTTATCTTACTGAGGAGATGTGCCTAAACAAGGCAGTTTCTGGGCCTTCTCAAGGCTTTGGGGAGCTTACAAGGGCCTTAGAAAGAGTCAGCCGTAGCCTCTTCTGGGCACACCACATCATCAGTAGGGTGAAGAAGACAGCGAAGGTCAGCTAGGCTGATGGGGGCAGGGGTGACAGAAATAGGCAACAGAGTGCAAGGTGGACTACAGGGCAGAGATGGGAGGAGATACATGGGTGGGAGGACTTGAATCAGAGGCAAGTGCAGAACTACCAGAATTGCTGTTGTTAAATTGTGCAGTCATATGAAGTTTTGTCTAATGACTGCTTCCCTTAGCCAAAACAAAAACAAAAACCTTCCAGTTCCAATTAGGGACTTTAAGCAAGGACTACCTATAATGTTTGATTCATTTCAGATATTGATCAAATTATCTTCTTACTTCCCAAGTATTTATTTATTAGGGGCTTTTTATCCCACCTTTTTGTCTGTCTGTCTGTCTGTCTGTCTGTCTGTCTGTCTGTCTGTCTGTATGTATGTCTACCTACCTACCTACCTACCTACCTACCTACCTACCTACCTACCTACCTACCTATCTATCTATCTATCTATCTATCTATCTATCCATCATCTATCATCTTCTATCTCAAGGCAGCAAACATACATAATACTCTTTCTTCCATAACCTACCCTGCCTCCCCATAATCTACTCTGCCTCCCTTTTCTAGGGAGTTCAGTATATATTACTGGGAAAAAGATGGTCCTTCATTTAATGTGGCCCCAACCCATGGAGTGACAACCAGAATCTTGAATTGGACATGCAAGTACTTACTGTATATCCCAAGTACTGTTTACTTCCCATGGGTTTTCTTCAACCTCCTGCCTTCATAATTCTTTTTCACATTATAACCCGATCCCTCCACTCCTGTTTCCCTGTGGTTGCATTTTAGCTGCGTAGTGGCCATATGTTGATATTGTGTCTGCTGCTTATCTCTGTGTTGGTCACTGCTGGATTTCACTGTTTATTACTGTGTGCTTTCACTCATTTAAATGTGTTTCTGTGGCTCCCTTGCTTGTTGGTTTGAATATTTGTTTTTATAAAACTCCTAGTGAGTATGCCTTCCAGGCCAAAGGAAGTAGGACATAAATAAATTAGGGAACCATTAATTGGAGTATTAACTGGGACTAATTGATCAAATTCAAATTGTTTGCAAAGAACTGTTGCAGTACAGCAAGTATCTCATCCTGGAACTGATGTGGAATGTGAATAGAATCTGCTATTTAATTTCCCACCATCTCATTTGCTGAGGTAGCAAGAGCATCTACCGCTGTTCAATGTTCCCTCAAGAGTCATAACGGGGGAAAGGCAGAGAAGCACATTGACAAATATAATTTTTCACCGGCTTTCCTACTTCCAGAGGAAGTTCAGTTTGTAGCAAACTATTTATATGGTATTGTTGTTTTTTCTTGGCTCCTTTTTTCCAGAGAGAAATTAGGATAAAGGAAGTGATGGTTTTGGATAATTCAGGGCATCAGGCTATTTGTGACAGTACCCAAATGGTTTTTTTTTTTTTTTTTCTGAGACAGTCCTTTGAATCAGTGTTGACTCCCTGGCAACTGCCTGGATTAATATAATAATAATAAAGTTGGAAAGGACCTTGGAGGTCATCTAGTCCAACCCCCTGCTCAGGCAGGTAACCCTATACCATTTCGGACAAATGGCTGTCCAGTTTCTTCTTAAAAACTTCCAGTGTTGGAGTATTCACTGCTTCTGGAGGCAGGTTGTTCCACTGGTTAATTGTTCTAATTGTCAGGAAGTTTCTTCTTAGTTCTAGGTTGCTTCTCTCCTTTATTAGTTTCCATCCGTTGCTTCTTGTCCTGCCTTCAGGCACTTTGGAAAATAGCTTGACTCCCTCTTCTTTATGGCAGCCCCTGAGATATTGGAACACTGCTATCATGTCCCCCCCCCCAAGGATTAGCCCTTGCAGTTTTCTTGGCAAGGTGTTGTTTTTTTTCAGAAATGCCTGCTTCCTACAGCTCAGAGAGAAGAACTGGCCCAAATTTACTCAGCTAGCTTTTATGCCTAAGGCAGGACTAGAACTCCCAGTCTCCTGGTGATTGGCCCAAAGTTACTCAGCTGGATTTCATGCCTAAGGCAGGACTAGAACTCGTAGTCTCAAACTCAAACTCATCCAATTGGCTTTCATGCCTAAGGTGGGACTAGAATTCATATTTTCCCCAGTTTCTTGCCTGATACTTTAACCACTACACCAAATTGGCTCTTAACTGTTCTTAACCATCTCATTAGGTCCAACAGAAAGGACAGACTTGGGCTCCTGCCTGTCAGAAGACGTCATTCAGAGGGTCCTAGGAAGTGGGTTTTTTTGTGTCAGGATCTATTTTCTGGAATACTGTGTGTCCCCAGCACCACCAAATTCTCATTGACCCAAACCCTACTGACATTTCAAAATGTCTTAAAAACGTGGCTGCTTTCCCAGACTTGGTGGTCAGGAGATTAATTGGGCCTGTGAAATTGATGTTCCATTTGCTGACAATTGTTGTTGTCTTCAGTTGCCATTGGGCGTACTTATTATTGTTTAGCTGCATTTGAATTTTTAATATTATGTTATTTACCTACATTGCTGCTATAGGATGAGCAGCCATCTAAATTGATTAAACAAATAATTATAATTGAAAGGGTCAGAAGCAAGTAGTACTACATGTTTAAAATAAAGAGTTAGGTCATGGCCTCATTGCTTGTCGATAAGAGTAGTGGCTGACTGACCAAAAGTTGAAGTAAAATATTTTTGCAGGCATGTATCACATATGAATGATAAGAAGGTTCAGGGCAATCATGTTTACAATATTTTGGATTCTTTTGAAAGAGATCATTGGACACTTAGGGCAGGGGTAGGCAACCTTGGCTCTTTTATGACTCGTGGACTTCAACTCCCAGAATTCCTGAGCCAGCATGGCTCAGCATGGAAACCTCTCCTTTTCTCCTCAGCATGGCTGGCTCAGGAATTCTGGGAATTGAAGTCCACGAATCATAAAAGAGCCAAGGTTGCCTACCCCTGCTGTAGGGCATTGGTGTGCTCTAAGGTTATTTAAACATATGCAGTATATGTCCAGCTAGGTGGCAGCATCTAACTAAGCTTGGCTGATCCTGAAATAAGTGAAACAGGGCTGGATATGGTTAGGATTTAGAGGAGACATCACAAGTGAAACCCAGGGTGGGGTTTAGACTGGGAAGCTGAAAGAATCTTTTAAAGATGGCAAATAACTACATAACCTTGAATTCACCAGCAGTCAGGCTCAGTTGGAAGGAGATATACCTTATACAGAAATACAAGGTTGAGTATAACAGGATCACAGCATTTATGTATGACAATTTCTTGGTTTGGATCAGATCACCACAGAAAACAGCTAAATTACCCGCTTTCTCCATACTGCCATAATGTACTGCTACAGATCACTAAAAAATAGTAATATCCACATGTGTGCAATAACAGTGAAATCACCATTTGTTATGGGTCTTGGATGCAATGCACTACCCAGTCTTTTACACACTTCCCTAGAAGAAGGAAGCTTTTTAGTTAACTCCAGCAGTTCTCCAATCTTTTACTAGTGTTGCTACTGTAGTTCTTTTGATCCTCCTTGTGAGGGGATATGGCGGAGAAGAATACCAAATAGGCTGCAGGATAAAATTTATAGTGTAAAGAACTTTCTAGGTTTCAGCACAGACTGACTAAAAATAACAGCTAGGCTTACTTCTCTCCTTAGTCTAGGATCACAAAAATGAGAATCATCCTCTACCGGGCTGCTTTTCATGACATGGGCAAGATCTAGCCAAAGCATCAAAGTCTTCTTCTTGGGGGTCACTGTAGGATAGTCATGGTTCGTGACTGAACCTTTGCCTGATCATAAATGTCATTGCCGAAGGGCAGAGTGGTACCCATGAACACTTTTAATCCTCAGGAAGTAGAGGCATGGGCATCTTTGTGCGAGTCATATCTCTTCCTGATATTTAATCATGGATCCTCCTTCCTTTAAGACTGAAAGAGACTCCGGTCTTTCTGCTTTTTCCGAAGCACGTAAAATCAATGCAACGTGGACTAAGCTATACTTACTGATGGACTTCATAAGCCATCATGGATTAGGCATAGTCTCAAATCAGTAAACTTGAGTAATGAAGGGTTCTTTCCCAATATTTGGCAAGGGTGGAAGAACCCCATGAGATAGATAGATAGATAGATAGATAGATAGATAGATAGATAGATAGATAGATAGATAGATAGATAGATAGATAGATAGATAGATAGATAGATAGATAGATAGATAGATAGATAACCTTTATTGTCATTTTTTTACTGTGGGCACAATGGCACACATTAAAAATGAAATTTAGTTGCTTGGTCTCAAAGCAACTACATAACACATATTTAAACATACTATATGCAACATATGAATAGACCTACACCCTTACATATAAGTAACATATACATATTAATCACTGTCCTTCTTGAATACATAAGGGAAGGAGGAGGCTTTAGAGTTCACAAGGCTGATAGGGTATTAAATACTGAAATACCATGAACATTCAAAAATGAATGTCTACAGAGTCATTCAGGTAATGGTTGTCCCAAAGGTGCTCTTTTCAAAAAGCAACTGGACTTCTTAGATGAGAAGCAAAACATCTTCAAGGAAAAACAAAGTCCAGTTGCCTTTTGAAAAAAAGTACCTCTGGGATTCAAAAATGAATTTTGTTAAGATCGTTAGTATTAGTTGTGAAGAATACATATTTGTATGGGCATATTTAACACTCTAATTTACCAATCCGCTACTTTTTTTGTGCCTTTCCTTGTTTATTTCTGTTTAGATAGAACTTTGTTATAGCTATTTTCCATTAGAAAATGCCCCCATATTTTTAAAATCATAGTATAAAATACAAAATACAAATACAAACAAAGATTAGAGGGAAAAATGGGAGAAGGAAAAGAGGGAGAGAGTGTGATAAGGCAGGGGTCCCCAACCCCCAGTACATGGACCAGTACATGGGCCACGGCATCCCAGCAACCGAGCCACACAAACAAAGCCCCATCCATAGGATGTAGGCAGCACACAAAACCCCACATCCTCTGGTCCGCACAAAAACCTCTCTCCACGGAACCGGTCTCTGGTGCCCAAAAGGTTGGGGACCTCTGTCATAAAGGACAGAAGAAGAAGTACTATTAACTTCCAATTTTTTCAGCCTAATAGAATAAAACTTATAAAATACAGTCTCACCTTTTTACTATTACATATTTAATACATGCTAACCATTTCTAAAAGAACAAATTTGTCTACTCAGTAGGTCCCAAAGTCAGAATTTCATTTTTTTCTGTCTCAAGCACAAAGTCAAGAAGCAATGTCCAAGTATAAAAAAAGGCCCAATTTTTGACCAATTCAATATATGCAAACTCTTCATTGTTATCTCTACACAGTTCTCTTTGCCCTCTGGACTGAGAGCACAGTACCTCTTTTATCTTTATAAAACAGAATAACATAGTAAACATTCAGTTATTAAAAGCACTGAAATACTTATTACCAATACCATAAACAACAATTAAATAATATTAATATTAACAATATTACTACTATAAAATATTACTAATATTACTACTATAAAAGCTGATACAAACCAAACTTAAAGAACTTAAAAAATAAAAAGTGCAAGAAAAAAGAAAAAAGAAAGAGAAAATAAAGAATATAATAAAGAAAAAAGAAAAGAAATATAGAAATATACTTCCAATCCTCATCACGAGTATAAACAAGGCTAGTAATTCTTCACCCCATTAGGTTATAGATACATATCTTTATATTCCATATCCCATCACTTATCTGTAAGCAAATCCATTAAAAGATCAACTTTTCTGCAAAGGACATGGAGAAAAAGAAGAAGAAGAAGAAGAAGAAGAAGAAGAAGAAGAAGAAGAAGAAGAAGAAGAAGAAGAAGAAGAAGAAGAAGAAGAAGAAGAAGAAGAAGAAGAAGAAGAAGAAG
>NW_015387904.1:206049-209483 GCF_001527695.2 Protobothrops mucrosquamatus | reverse complement strand
AGGAGGAGGAGGAGGAGGAGGAGGAGGAGGAGATTATATTATAGCTAAGAGTAGAATAGAATAGAACAGAACAGAATAGAAGAGGCTATCTGAGGTGGACTGGGCAGTCAGAATCATAGAATAAGAGAATAACAGAGTTGGAAGGGACCTTGGAGGTCTTCTAATCCAACCCACTGCTCAGGCAGGAAACCTTATATCATTTCAGACAAATGGTTGTCCAATTCCTTCTTAAAAACTTCAAATCCAGCCTAGCACTGTGTTGGCTTTTTTGGCAGTTGCAGCACATCGCTGGCTCATATTTAAGTGATTGTCCACTAGGACTCTGAGGTCCCTCTCACAGTTACTACTATTGAGCAAGGTACCCCCTATACTATACCTATACATTTGGTTTTTCTTGCCTAAATGTAGAACCTTACTTTTTTCACCATTGAATTTCATTTTGTTAGATAGTGCCCAATAGTCAAGTCTGTCAAGATCCTTCTGCATATTAAGCCTATCCCTTGACTGAAGATCGGTACACTCCTTCTATCTGCGATGCTCGTTCTCTTCCACCGAGCACGCAGCTTCGGGAGGGATGCACATGGAGCGGTGAGGGGGGAAGAGGACACCCGCCTAGCCAGCCAGATCAACCAAATCAACCCTGGCGATCAATGGAGTGACAGATGTCCCAGCCAGATCACCCTCACATCCTATTAAGCCTATCTTCTGGAGTGTTATATGTGGAAAGAGTCTAATTGCCTTTTGAAAAAGCATCTTTGGGGTTTTTGCTCACAGTTTTGATGGAGAATTTTGAGAAGCTACAGGGGCCACTTCAGTTGCTATCCTGTTTTTGTAGTGGTCAAGCAGATGATTTTGTGCAGTCTACAAGATAATTATGAAGCCAAGAACTCTTTTTTGTTGTTTATTTTTATTTTGAGCGGCATAGTTCCTTTTTCAGTGTAGTCAACCATTTGTTATGTATAAAAAGCCATCCTCTTGTGCCAAAAAAGTGCTGAAAATATGAAACTTGGAAACACTTGTATATAATCTCTTCTAAATCTCTTCTATTCTAATTTCACTAAGTGACCCTCTAATTCCAATGAAAAAGAACTGAAAGAAAGAAACTAGTCTCTATTAAGAGACCAACTCTATCAAACAAGATTCTGCCAAGAAATTCTTGATTTGTTGACAACCATTTCCTTCAGAGAATGCGAGAAGGTGCAAGAGGAAAGTCAAGGACATAACAGAATAACAGAAGTAGCAGAAATACTGGACGAAAGTGCGATGCTGGAATAGCTGAGTTTGTATCTTGAGCTTCAGACAAGAAAAAAGAAAGAAAAGAAACAATTGAGCCCAACATTTCTGTTGCTAAGTGAGAGGCATTTGTTAATTGAGTTTTGCCCCATTTTACCACTTTCCTTGGCACAGTTGTTAAGTGAATCACTGCAGTTGTTAAATTAGGGATGTGATTGTTAAGTGGCTCTGTGTTCCCCATTGACTTTGCTTGTCAGAAGGTTGCAACCATCATAAATATGAATCAAATGACCACAGGGATACTGCAATGGTCGTAAGTGTGAAAAACAGTCATAAGTCACTTTTTCGACTTCCTGTATATGTTGCACTTTCTTACCCCATTGTAGACTGATGGAATAAATAATCCTAATGAAATGAAGCCACACTTGGAATACTGCATCCAGTTTTGGTCACCACGATGTAAAAAAGATGTCTAGAAAGAGTACAGAGAAGAGCAACAATGATGATTAGGAGACTGGAGGCTAAAACATATAAGGAACGGTTGCTGGAATTGGGTATGTCTAGTTTAATGAAGAGAAGGATGAGGGGTGACATGATAGGAGTCTTCCAATATCTCAGGGGCTGCCCCAAAGAAGAGGGAGTCAAGCTATTCTCCAAAGCGCCTGAAGGCAGGACAAGAAGCAACGGATGGAAACTAAACAAGGAGAGAAGCAACCTAGAACTAAGGAGAAACTTCCTGACAGTTAGAACAATTAACCAGTGGAACAACCTGCCTCCAGAAGCTGTGAATACTCCAACACTGGAAGTTTTTAAGAAGAGACTGGACAGCCATTTGTCTGAAATGGTATAGGGTTTCCTGCCTGAGCAGGGGGTTGGACTAGATGACCTCCAAGGTCCCTTCCAACATTATTATTGTTGTTGTTGTTGTTGTTGTTTCAGTTCTACAAAACAGAGAAATCAAAATGGGATTGCCATTTTCAGAGACAGCTTTTTATGCCTGATATTCCTAATACCGTCCTGAAACGATTCCAAGAAGCATTTCTCTCTGTGTGTGTGTGTCTGTTTCTGTGGAGAACATAACAATGAAATGATACCGAAAGTAAAATTGGCTTCTCATTTTTCAAAGAGCTTCGTCATCCAACCTATATATTCCCCCTTCCCCCACCTACGTGAAGGCTTTTTTTTTTTTTTGCTTTGCTCTCCTCTGCCTGGTGCTCATTTGTTGCAATTACACCAGAAATGTTCATAAGGAGAGTAATTATTCACTTAAAACATCAACTGGTTTCTGTGATATTTGACAAATGTTGGATGCTGTTACAATTGCTCTATTCTCTATTGGAGAACAGCGCCAGCAGCTACTGATTGGGACTTTGCTCTCACAATTCCAGAGCTCTTGATATTGTAAGGATACATCAAGCATAAAAATGATCTGTCCTCTTGCTAGAGGCCATTTTCACCTCATTTGAAATTCAAGCGAAAAATATACGGCTTTCATTTCTACTCATTTGC
This sequence comes from Protobothrops mucrosquamatus, assembly GCF_001527695.2. Lineage (NCBI taxonomy): Eukaryota > Metazoa > Chordata > Lepidosauria > Squamata > Viperidae > Protobothrops > Protobothrops mucrosquamatus. Next base: position 206,741 of record NW_015387904.1, on the reverse strand, counting down.
CCATGAAACAAATGATAGAACAGCATGGAAAAATGCATCTGAAAGCCAGAAGTAACTCTGTCTCCATCCAGGATTTGGAGCCCTCACACACAAGGACAGGTTTCTCAGTCTGAGGCAGAATGTGACATCATGAGAACCATTTCATTTTTTAAAAAAAAAATTAATATGTCTGGTTCTCATGTTTATGGAAATCCTTCAGAAGGGTTGTCAAGCACGACAGAAATTGTAAAGATGAGAAGCAATGGAATGAAATGTTTGAGATGCTGAACTTAGATTAAGGAAACTTGGCTTGAAGTCTTCATGTTATTATTTTAGGAAAGCCTTCATGTATGATGTAGCGGTGTCCCCAAGGGCCAAGGGGGTGCAAATGACAAAAGCATCATGATATTCTGTCCCAAAACTTTACCACTTTATAATGTCTTGGTAAGACCACACTTGTAATATGGCATCCGGTTTTGGTTGCCATGATATAAAAAGATGTTGAGATTCTAGAAAGAGTGCAGAGAAGAGCAATAAAGATGATTAAGGGATTGGATGCTAAAACATATGAAGAGCAGTTGCAGGAATTGGGTACGTCTAGTTTAATGAAAAGAAGGACAAGGGGTGACATGGTAGCAGTGTCCCAATATGTAAGGGACTGTCACAAAGAAGAGGGGGTCAACCTATTCTCCAAAACACAAGAAGCAATGGAT